>NC_080671.1:225105438-225405438 GCF_030247195.1 Topomyia yanbarensis | reverse complement strand
CTGCCTGAAAACATTCCAATAGAAAATTCCAGAGTTCTGTAATCAATCATAATCCTCAGATTTCTTTTCAAATTGAGCTCGCTTTTGTAGAGATGTACTGTAATAAAGGTCTTTATTTAATAGGAAGCGAAGTTAAAATTGATTTAATGTCTATGAAACATAGAACTGCTCACCAAAAAAATGCATAACTTTCAACATTTGCTAAAAATGTTTTTGCCTTTCTCATACACTCTAAAATTCGTCAATCTAATCCCGACCCGGAGGGCCAAGTGTTATATGCCAATCGACTCAGTTCGTCGAGATCGGAAAATGTCTGTGTGTGTATATGTGTATGTGGAAAAAAATGTGACCTCGGTTTCTCAGAGATGGCTGGACCGATTTGCACAAAGTTAGTCTCAAATGAAAGGTACAACCTTCCCATCGGCTGCAATTGATTTTTTTTATTGATTGGACTTCCGGTTCCAGAGTTACGAGTTGAAGAGTGCAATCACACATCAAATTCCCATATAAACTGAAATGAAACAAATTTGCAAAATCAAATTTGTATTTTTGATGCCAAATGACTTTAAAATGCATGAAACATTGAGATTTGATGTAAACTCGAAAAAAATAATGTTTGACAAAAATTGACTTTTTTGGACTTTTGCACATTTTTGTATTTCTCATATAGAAAGGTTATGCAATCACTCTAAAAATCGACAATCATACCGGCCCGGAGGGAGTATGCAGTGAGGGGTTACTACTTTAAAATTAAAACTAGTTTAAAATTTCTTAACAAGTTGAAAATTTTCGGCAGGACCCGGACCTCCCGGATCTTTCTCCATGATCCGCCGCTGGTTTCAAGCGATGTTTCAGTATCACATAGTATCTCAAGATCGTGGCTGTTGATCCATTGTATGTATGTGCAAATCGTACTGAACATGTACTATTCATTTCCACCATTGTATTGAACATAACCAGCCATGGAATCGTAGTCTGGACAAATGAGAAAAGCACAATTGCACCACTAGGTGGATTAAAACAGGTTTTTATTTTGGGAATGCGTCGAGTTGAGACGAAAACGTAATATGATTAATAACGAGTATAATACTTTCCGAATGTAGAGAGAAATTTATGAAAAATGACGATTTCCATGCGACTCTACCAGGTCCTGATCGATTTTGATGAGCATTTCATTTTTGTTGTATGGCCAATTATATGTATAGGTCAAATACTCAAAAACGGTAATTTAAGGATAGCATCATTCTGAAACCGCCAATCTAGGAGGTTTAGTATTTTCGATGAGTTTCACAAACGTTAAACAGCGCTTCATTTGATAAAATAATTCTGACGGTATATCGTTCAAGAAGTATTTATGGTGAATTTTCTCAGGTTAACATTCATGACTACAATAAAGACTCAACAAATTCGCTAAAGACACGAACTCTGTTACTATTTTCTGAAAAATAATTCTGCTTAATTTTAAAACTTCAAAAATTATGGTTTCGGAATTATGCCGTTTGGACAGTAAGATCGATTTTCACCAAACCCTCACCAAACCGAATTTCTGGCTACGCCGCTGACTTCAAGTAAGTAGAAACAAAGTCGTTCTACGCTCGTTCACAAGAAACTTCTTCGAATGCTGAATATCTATTATAATAAATTGAAACCCCGATTTTATCCGCAAAATATGAACACATGTTTGATGGGCAGACGAACAAGACTGAATTCGAGTAAATCCTTTCTTGAGCATGTTTCCTTATCATGAAGATGGAAATATGCAAAAATAAAAAGTTCATCATAATCAGAAATAGTTATCAGACCACATCAAGGGACGGGAAGAATATTTTAACAGTTTCAGTTTATTATAAAGAAAAAAAATGCCCGATTTAGTCAATGTCCCTATTTTGTCAGCCTAAAATGCACCACGAGACTGATGAAAATGGGTCTTTATTGTATGTATTATTCACTGTGTTTCACATTAATAGGTACATTTCATTTTTGGGGATTTTTTATTGCTTCGAACTACAACAATTTTTAGGTAGTTTTCAAGGGACTATAGACTTCTTCCAAAATTTGGCGAACCTATTCCAATTCGTATACCAATTAATTGATATACTTAAGGGTTTATATGTTGCAGATAGAGAAAAAACTGAAATTTTCAGCTTTTTCCTACACAATATTACGAAAGCAATTTTACCTAATAAGTTTGTGAAAATTATAAACTATTTGAAATTTTTTAATAGTTTTATTTTTTATTTAACCGCGATTTTTTAATAAATAGTGACCAAATCAAGGAAGTCACCTTTAGAAAAAGTCGATGTCGAAGTAAAATTTGGAACTATGCACGCATGCACTTCAGAGATAGCGTGATATCAGAAGCTGCGATTTCATTTCAACGCTTTTTTGTGAAAAGGGCGATACTTACAATTGTAAACATAAGGTTTTTTTTCATACATGCGAATGGGGGCTTTGAAACGCAACAAATTAACCTAAAAATTTGGATTCTACGATATTGCTTTCTTAAACTACAGCAAAAAATACAACGGGCGAAACTGTATTTTGTTTGTTTATTTAAAGTTTCGCCCTCCACGCTCCATGCAAACAAACAGGGCGATACTTTTTTTGCTAGCAGTTTTGAAGCGAAACTGTTTTTTTCGTATTTGTTAGGAATATTAAGCTGATACCAGCTGTAAATAGTAACAGTGATCGCTACTGAAAAAAACCCGGACGAAATTGGTGGTGTAAAACGTTAGTTATTGTAAAAAACGTAAGGGCGATACTTCAATGCTGATAGGTGGGACTGAAAAGGTAAACAATCGCCAAAGAGGCGATACTATCATTTTGCCAATTTGAATAGCAAAAACAAATTTTAATTTAATAATTTCAAATACTTTATAAAGTTTTGGGTTTCGATCACTGAATCATGCAATCAAGAATGTAAAAAAAACACAATAGCTCCTAAATAGGAAATAAAACCAAGTCTGGAAATATTCACTGTTGATTTTCTTTGAATGGTATCACTGCTAGTATCGCCCTTTTCAAGAAAAAGCGTAGATTTCTTTGTTCTCAGTCGCGTTGGAAATTTGAGTAAAGTATAAACTTCAACACAATAAAAAAATCGATTTTTTTGGCTCAGTACAATATATAACCCCTTCAGGAAAATTAAGTTTTCCCACCACAATGCATTGATTGAGGAATTTAGATATTTTATTAACAGAGCATTAGCAATAATTCGTTTGTATGTCTATTTTATGGGCCATTTTTTCGCTTTCCCATTGATTTGGTTTGAGATTTCTAGCACTGATGTTGCCCTATGCTGATTTGAGCGATTCTCTGAGTCCTGCCACTATCCCATGTAGTATGTGTTATCAAAAACATCACGAAGCATCAAGCTCTAAATGTTCTCAAACGATATAATATCCGAAGAGAGTGATAAGAGTTATAAGAAATGTCTCATCACACTGTTAGGTGGATTAAAAGCGTTTTTCTACATTAAGTTAATAAGCTGACAAATGTTTTCATACAGAGAGAACATTTAATAAATGGTTTTCAACAAAAAAAATTGCCTTTTGAATTTTGTCCAAATTTTATTCCGCCTACGTTATAATGCATGTTGACGGTACTTGCTTTATTCGAAAAGTAATAAATAACCTTTATTTAGACTTTACCATAGAACGCTATTAACACTATTGTAAATTCACGATAAAATTTAGTGCTACGGTAGACTGTTTTTCCAAAAAGTGTCACATATCCAATAGAATTTTCGTGACTTTTGGCATTATCACACACATTGACTATTTCTCAGTTGATTTTACCATAAGAGATTGAACTATGAAACCGTGACCCCTTGAAACCACTATTTTTGATTTATCATTTCTTACATTGATTTATCGTAAATACTTTGTTTGCAGCTCTTTTATAACTTTGCATGGCGCATATTTTTGCCGAAGTAATAAAGTCATTATCTCGTCTATTTGAAAAGTTATGAAGAGTTTTTGTTAAAAAATACACCATTTTTAAAAATAAATTATTTTTTTACAGAAATAACGCTCCCGCAGTTTTTTCACTTAAAATTACAAAAGATCCTATCTTTTAAATGAAATTAAAGGATTGAAAATGCATTTTCAATCTTGGAAGATATAAAGCTTTGAAGAGAGCCATTTTTGATTTGAAAATCGCCTGTAACTATGCAAACAAAAGACATAGAAACTTCATTGCTTCGGCAAAAATGTGCATTTACAAAAGTTCTAAAAACTTTTGGAACAAGGTATTTGCGAAAAATTGACACATAAAAAGATACTAATAGAAAACCAATTTTTCAAGAGCCACCCTACCTTAAATATTGCAAAAACCATAACACATGAACCATTAGAGATAGCCACATAGTTTCTTCAGAAAATTTGCATCAATTTGACTTTGTAGAACATTATGTAGCTAAATTGTACATATCGAAAAAGTTGAGACTTTGAACACCTTAACCACAAGGACCATCCTAATTCAACTAATATAAAAAAATCGGCAAGAAAGTGTGCCGAAGATACTATATATCTAAAACCAACGGTTTGGGCGCAAATGCTGGTTTGGGACCATAGTGGTTTTGACAACAAGCGCTCTTTGGAAAGGTTATAATCTGTAGATGTACGGGATTTTTTGTACCCGGACCCGACCCGAACCCGAATATTATTTTTATAAGCTTACCCGAACCCGACCTGTACTCGAATTTTATAAAATACAAAACCCGAACCCGATCCGTACCCGGGCATGAAAAAGAATCCGAACTCGAACCCAACCCGTACCCGACCCAAAACCCGACCCGCACCCAAATAAAATAAAAACCGTGCCCGACCCGATCCCAATTTTCAATCAATAAATTTAACCTACTTGATTCGAAAGAGTAGGAGAGCCCAAAGGCTAGATAGTGGTATTTTGTATGTGTGTGTATGTATGTATGTACAAAATGTCATGTAATTATCTCAGCAATGGCTGAACCGATCTTAATGAAACTAGTTTCAAATGAAAGGCCTAACGTTGTCATTTGACACTATTATTTTTGATTTTCGATATGTTCTTTACTTACTGAGATATGGACGATTTTGTCAAAACACAGCAGGTTTTTCGCAAATAATTTCCGAACAATATAATATGGTCCCACAAATTCCGTCTGCACATAAAAAGAAAGCTAGTAAAAATACCTTTCTAACAAGCTATAGATTGTCAAAATCCGTGTACGAGCGGCGGAGATATTAAACATTTTGTATTTTTAGTCCTCGCTTACCAATTTCCACTAACTAAAAATGAGATTGTTTCATACAGAGTATTTCTTTACTGGTGTTTTAGGGGCAAATCTAAACCGATTTTGAATATCGGGGTATGAAAACACATCTACGTGATTCAAGGAATCTGATGTTGAGAACATTTTGTGAATTACCTTTATAATAAATTAACTATTTCTTAAAAATCAATATATGAGTTCACTTCAAAGACAAAATAATGTGTTGATAAAGAAACAGTGAGTTCTAGTATTTATCCCTTGGATAAAGCATTGCGTTCAGTTATGAGGTAAATGTTGGATGGTATATCAATACACAGATCAACAAGTAATTCACCTAATAGTGAGATAAAAGATTTCTCATATAATTATACTCGTGGCGTCACCGAAAATAAAGTAGAAAGTATGTTTGAAGCCCAAAAATCTAGCGAAAATTTAGCTCTTTTGCAAGACTTAGGTTATACTGGTTATGGCGCAAAAATTACTACTTACATTATTTATGATAAGAATATAAGAAATCAATATATCATAATAATATACCTATAAAAAATTATCACTGCATTAACCAACATTTGTCATTCCTCAAGAGCCCCCCCCCATCGCTCTCTCTCTGTTTCTCTTCTATCGCATCTGTCTAGCTATTTCTGTATCCATTTCTAAGTTGTGTGATAAGATCTTCTGCCAATCTGAAATATTTATTAATTGTAATTGCGAAGGTTTGAGAAAACAAAACTATTTTTTATCTGCTGCTACATGAACTCAACTTTAATTCAATTGTATTCAAAGCCTTTATCTACACTATAATTAAGGAAATTCATGGCTATATCAGAAAAATATTTGGCTTAACTGGGTAATATGAAAGTTTGACATGAAAATTTTCAAAAGCGACATTCCACGTGCGATATTTAAACTATTCGTATCTCAATTGAATTTTGAATGAATTTTGACATGAAAATTGAAATGAAATGAAATGAATTTTGACATGAAAATTTTCAAAAGCGACATTCCACGTGCGATATTTAAACTATTCGTATCTCAATTGAATTTTGAATGAAACATATGCTCAAAGACTGAAAGCTGAAGCCAGCAGGATTGGACTTGCCATCAACGTTTCGAAGACAAAATACATGAGAGGAAGAGGTTCTAGAGACGACAAGGTGAACCTCCCCCCCCCCCCCCCCGAGTTCGGATTGACGGTGACGAAATCGAGATGGTCGACGAATTCATGTATTCGGGCTCACTGGTAACCGACGACAATGATAACAGCAGAGAAATTCAGAGACGGATCTTGGCGGAAAATCGTGCCTACTCTTAACTCCGGAGGACGCTCCGGTCGAACAAAATTCGCCGCCGCACGAAGTTGATTATCTACAAGAGGCTGATTAGAACGGTGGTCCTCTGCGGCCACGAGACCTGGACTATGTTCGTTGAGGACCAACGCGCCCTTGGAGTTTTCGAACGAAAGGTGTTGCGTACCATCTATGGTGGAGTGCAGATGGGAGATGGAACGTGGCACAGGCGAATGAACCATGAGTTGTATCAGCTGCACATTCGTTATATTGGTACGAACTTTCATGAGAAATAACGGATCAAAGACCAAAAATATCCACAAATTAGATCCAGGAAAAGAAGTCTCCCAAAGTACCCACTCTCGATGGGGAGTGCAACTACAATGTGTCTTCTAACTTATCGTCGTCCATATCTGGATATACTGAGTAGTTTGAACCATTTTTTTCACAGTATTGGTCTGTATAGGACTTATTTATCCATATTTCCTGCACGGGAATTCCGAACGGAACGATATGAAAGCTATAAGGATGAATGGAAAGAGACTCCATTGCAATCAACTGAATGCATTTTTATGCTATCAACATACCCTATACATTTCACACTATTTACTTCAATGCAAATAAAAACTTTGAAATATCTACCTGTCTCATTCACGAATCGCATTCTCCCTCTGTCGTTCTCTGTTCAAGGGGCTTGAAAGCACATGTGACCTTGTCTAACTTTGCTATATTCAATTGCGCGGTAAAATACTGGACCAGTAAATTCTATTCAATACATAAATCTTTTTTTTGGGGAATATGTCACCAAAAAGTAAACTTCGAATTCCAAAGCAAATTGAACGTTCCAGGTTCCTGATAACTAATTAAGGTCCAACAATAAAGTAGAAACACCAGATAATCTTAAAACGACGCGTCAAGTAAAGAAGCATGAAAACAAAAAGAATAAAACCAAAGAAAAAAAGATGGAAGCCCTAGTCCATTGCATATTTATTAGCCTTTTCTCAGAAGATGGTATTTTCAAAAACATTTCAAAACTTTCTGATGCAATTCGTGTGATTCATGTGATTCATTTGATTCATTTGATTCATTTGATTCATTTCATTCATTTGATTCATTTGATTCATTTGATTCATTTGATTCATTTGATTCATTTGATTCATTTGATTCATTTGATTCATTTGATTCATTTGATTCATTTGATTCATTTGAATCATTTGAATCGATTGATTCATTTGATATATTTGATTCATTTGTTTCATTTAATTCATTTGATTCATTTGATTAATTTGATTCATGTGATTCATTTGATTCATTTGATTCATTTGATTCATTTGATTCATTTGATTCATTTTAATCATTTGATTCACTTGATTCATTTGATTCATTTGATTCATTTGATTCATTTGATTCATTTGATTCATTTGATTCATTTGATTCATTTGATTCATTTGATTCATTTGATTCATTTGATTCATTTGATTCATTTGATTCATTTGATTCATTTGATTCATTTGATTCATTTGATTCATTTGATTCATTTGATTCATTTGATTCATTTGATTCATTTGATTCATTTGATTCATTTGATTCATTTGATTCATTTGATTCATTTGATTCATTTGATTCATTTGATTCATTTGATTCATTTGATTCATTTGATTCATTTGATTCATTTGATTCATTTGATTCATTTGATTCATTTGATTCATTTGATTCATTTGATTCATTTGATTCATTTGATTCATTTGATTCATTTGATTCATTTGATTCATTTGATTAATTTGATTAATTTGATTCATTTGATTAATTTGATTTAATTGATTCATTTGATTCATTTGATTCATTTGATTCATTTGATTCATTTGATTCATTTGATTCATTTGATTCATTTGATTCATTTGATTCATTTGATTCATTTGATTCATTTGATTCATTTGATTCATTTGATTCATTTGATTCATTTGATTCATTTGATTCATTTGATTTATTTGATTTATTTGATTCATTTGATTCATTTGATTCATTTGATTCATTTGATTCATTTAATTCATTTAATTCATTTGATTCATTTGATTCATTTGATTCATTTGATTCATTTGATTTATTTGATTCATTTGATTCATTTGATTCATTTGATTCATTTGATTCATTTGATTCATTTGATTTATTTGATTCATTTGATTCATTTGATTCATTTGATTCATTTGATTCATTTGATTAATTTGATTAATTTGATTAATTTGATTAATTTGATTAATTTGATTAATTTGATTAATTTGATTAATTTGATTAATTTGATTAATTTAATTAATTTGATTCATTTGATTAATTTGATTAATTTGATTAATTTGATTAATTTGATTCATTTGATTCATTTGATTCATTTGATTCATTTGATTCATTTGATTCATTTGATTCATTTGATTCATTTGATTCATTTGATTCATTTGATTCATTTGATTCATTTGATTCATTTGATGCATTTGATTCATTTGAGTCATTTGATTCATTTGATTCATTTGACTCATTTGATTCATTTGATTCATTTGATTCATTTGATTCATTTGATTCATTTGATTCATTTGATTCATTTGATTCATTTGATTCATTTGATTCATTTGATTCATTTGATTCATTTGATTCATTTGATTCATTTGATTCATTTGATTCATTTGATTCATTTGATTCATTTGATTCATTTGATTCATTTGATTCATTTGATTCATTTGATTCATTTGATTCATTTGATTCATTTGATTCATTTGATTAATTAAATTAATTTGATTCATTTGATTCATTTGATTCATTTGATTCATTTGATTCATTTGATTCATTTGATTCATTTGATTCATTTGATTCATTTGATTCATTTGATTCATTTGATTCATTTGATTCATTTGATTCATTTGATTCATTTGATTCATTTGATTAATTTGATTCATTTGATTAATTTGATTAATTTGATTTATTTGATTCATTTGATACATTTGATTGATTTGATTCATTTGATTCATTTGATTCATTTGATTCATTTGATTCATTTGATTCATTTGATTCATTTGATTCATTTGATTCATTTGATTCATTTGATTCATTTAATTCATTTAATTCATTTGATTCATTTGATATATTTGATTCATTTGATTCATTTGATTCATTTGATTCATTTGATTCATTTGATTCATTTGATTCATTTGATTCATTTGATTCATTTGATTCATTTGATTCATTTGATTCATTTGATTCATTTGATTCATTTGATTCATTTGATTCATTTGATTCATTTGATTCATTTGATTCATTTGATTCATTTGATTCATTTGATTCATTTGATTCATTTGATTCATTTGATTCATTTGATTCATTTGGTTCATTTGATTCATTTGATTCATTTGATTCATTTGATTCATTTGATTCATTTGATTCATTTGATTCATTTGAGTCATTTGATTCATTTGACTCATTTGATTCATTTGATTCATTTGATTCATTTGATTCATTTTAATCATTTGATTAATTAAATTAATTTGATTCATTTGATTCATTTTATTCATTTGATTCATTTGATTCATTTGATTCATTTGATTCATTTGATTCATTTGATTCATTTGATTCATTTGATTCATTTGATTCATTTGATTCATTTGATTCATTTGATTCATTTGATTCATTTGATTCATTTGATTCATTTGATTCATTTGATTCATTTGATTCATTTGATTCATTTGATTCATTTGATTCATTTGATTCATTTGATTCATTTGATTCATTTGATTCATTTGATTCATTTGATTCATTTGATTCATTTGATTCATTTGATTAATTTGATTAATTTGATTAATTTGATTAATTTGATTTATTTGATTCATTTGATTCATTTGATTCATTTGATTTATTTGATTCATTTGATTCATTTGATTCATTTAATTCATTTAATTCATTTAATTCATTTGATTCATTTGATATATTTGATTCATTTGATTCATTTGATTCATTTGATTCATTTGATTCATTTGATTCATTTGATTCATTTGATTTATTTGATTCATTTGATTCATTTGATTCATTTGATTCATTTGATTCATTTGATTCATTTGATTCATTTGATTCTTTTGATTCATTTGATTCATTTGATTCGTTTGATTCATTTGATTCATTTGATTCATTTGATTCATTTGATTCATTTGATTCATTTGATTCATTTGATTTATTTGATTCCTTTGATTCATTTGATTTATTTGATTCATTTGATTCATTTAATTCATTTAATTCATTTGATTCATTTGATTCATGTTTTTTTTTTTTTTTTTTTTTTATTTCGATTATAGAGGTTTTAACCTTAAGGTCATTCGCCTCTTCGGGTTAGAAAAATCTCTTGTGAAAAATTTCGAACCCTATGTGCGGGGTCGGGACTCGAACCCAGGTGCGCTGCGTACAAGGCAATCGATTTACCAACTACGCCACGCCCACCCCACTTGATTCATGTGATTCATGTGATTCATTTGATTAATTTGATTAATTTGATTCATTTGATACATTTGATTCATTTTATTCGTGTGATTCATGTGATTCATTTGATTCATTTGATTCATTTGATTCATTTGATTCATTTGATTCATTTTAATCATTTGATATATTTGATTCATTTGATTCATTTGATTCATTTGATTCATTTGATTCATTTGATTCATTTGATTCATTTGATTCATTTGATTCATTTGATTTATTTGATTCATTTGATTCATTTGATTCATTTGATTCATTTGATTCATTTGATTCATTTGATTCATTTGATTCATTTGATTCATTTGATTCATTTGATTCATTTGATTCATTTGATTAATTTGATTAATTTGATTAATTTGATTAATTTGATTCATTTGATTAATTTGATAAATTTGATTCATTTGATTCTTTTGATTCTTTTGATTCATTTGATTCATTTGATTCATTCGAATTATTTGATTCATTTGATTCATTTGATTCATTTGATTCATTTGATTCATTTGATTCATTTGATCCATTTGATTCATTTGATTCATTTGATTCATTTGATTCATTTGATTCATTTGATTCATTTGATTCATTTGATTCATTTGATTCATTTGATTCATTTGATTCATTTGATTCATTTGATTCATTTGATTCATTTGATTCATTTGATTCATTTGATTCATTTGATTCATTTGATTCATTTGATTCATTTGATTCATTTGATTCATTTGATTCATTTGATTCATTCCATGTCGTAGGAGGCGACTGAAAGTAGGAGACCCTAAGTCAAGGTGTAGTTCCGTGCCGAGGACTTAATGACTGGAGGGTCTAAAATATGCCAGTCGAGCACGGAGCATTGTGGGTTTTGCCCTTACTGTGTTATGCGAATCTCTGACACAGTGGACCATTATTTTCTTCGCAAATCGTGTTAATCAAATGATCATATCCCATTTAAACCTGATATGGCTCGCTAAATGCGTTAACATCCCAACTCGCTTGGTGTCCTCTAGTTGTTGTGCAATTTGTGTTGGAGATGAAATGTACAGTTCTCTAATCAACAATGGTTAGAATAGCACAAATCAATCTCCAACATAAACGTACAACAACTATGAATTTATCTCGACTCATGCAGGAAGGTAAAGCTTCCATAGAATTGGTTCAAGAACCGTATTTCCATAAAGGAGACTTCTATTTTGGAAAGTTACTTAACACTGCCTTCATTGCTTACAACAAGACAGGCATGACTAACCCACGTGAAATACCTCGTGCTTGCATTCTTGCAAATAAGGCTATTGACGCGTGTCTCATATCGGAGCTCACAACTCGCGATATCTGTGTTGTCACAGTTACACTGACTGTCGGAAACGTAGACAAAAAAATATACATACTGTTCAGCATACCTACCGCATAACGAATCATCTCCTTCTGATGATTTCAAAAGCGTTGTATCATATTGTAGCAGAAATGGGCTTCCACTCATTACTGGCAGTGATGCGAATGCTCATCACATCATTTGGGGCAGCTCAGACATCAATCTGAGAGGCTCTGAACTGATGGAGTACATAAGTAGTACAAATCTCCATATTCTGAATGTGGGAAACCGACCAACTTTTGCGAGGTCTGGGAGGGAGGAGGTGTTAGACATAACACTTTGCTCTGATAGAATTTTGCATGAACTGGGAAATTGGCAGGTTCCAAATGAAACTGAACCGTCTCTATCCGATCATAAATATATATTTTTCGATCCTTTTAATGTCACCTTCAATGTGGTGACATATCGTAATCCTAAATCTACAAACTGGGACCTCTTTTTGGAAAACATGGCGACTAAATTTCATGGATATTTTCCAACAATTAGTCAACTAGACGACTTAGATGACGTCGTGGATACGACAAACTCATTCATATTAGCATCCTACGAAGAAGTTTGTCCACTTCGTACTGTTAAATCGACTAGGGGAACCCCTTGGTGGCGGGCTGAGCTTGACGGAATGAAGAAAGTTATGAGAAGAGCTTGGAACCGGCGTCAGCGTGATGACTCCAGGGCTTTCAGGCCAGCTCGTAGTGCATATAAGAAATGTCTTAGATCTGCAGAACGGGCTGGCTGGCAAAGCCTATGCACTAATGTCTCTAGTCTGAACAAGGCTAGCAGATTAAATAAAATTCTCTCCAAATCGAATGATTATCAGATGAACTCCTTGAAAACCAGAGATGGTGTTTATGTGACGGACGAAAAAGATATTCTTCATTGTCTCTTCGACACACACTTTCCAGGTTGTATCGATCCGGAGTTGAATAATGTTCACAGATCTCATTCTGGTGATTCGGACTCGTGGGCGTTAGCACGCACATTGGTTTCCACTGAATCGGTCAAGTGGGCAGTTGACAGCTTTGCTCCATACAAATCGCCCGGAAAAGATGGAATACTTCCCGTGCTGCTGCAAAAGGGATTTGATATTCTCAAACATGTCTTGAAAAAGATTTTGCTTTCCAGTCTTGCAACCGGGTATATCCCGAAAGCATGGCGAGAAATAACTGTTAGATTTATTCCCAAAGGGGGGCGCTCAAGCTATGAAGAAGCCAAGAGTTTTAGGCCTATCAGCTTAAGTTCTTTTCTTCTGAAAGCTTTGGAACGGATAATCGATTATCACATCAGGAACGTTAGTTTAGTTGAATATCCACTGCACAAAATGCAACATGCATATCAGTGTGGGAAATCCACGATCACTCTGCTTCACGATGTTGTTTACAACATTGAGAAAGCCTTCTCGCTCAAGCGATCTAGCTTGGGTGTATTCCGAGATATTGAGGGTGCTTTTGACAATGTGTCCTTCCAGTCTATTCTGGAAGCGACGCGCGGTCATGGGATACCTGCATGTATCTCAGGTTGGATAAACGCAATGCTTAGTAACCGCATACTTTGCTCGTCACTGCGACAGGCTGAGATACGGAAGTTGAGTATTTGCGGTAGCCCTCAGGGCGACGTTCTGTCACCTTTGTTATGGAACTTAGTAGCTGACGGCTTGTTGAAGAAACTCAATGAGCTTGGATTTCCAACCTACGGGTTTGCTGATGATTACCAAATACTAATTACTGGATTTTGCATCGGAACAATCTTTGACTTAATGCAACAGGCATTAAGAGCTGTCGAACAGTGGTGTCGACAAGTTAAACTATCAGTTAACCCAAGCAAAACTTCAATGGTTCTTTTCACGAAGAAGCGAATAACAACCGGGGTTCGTCCCTTGCAGTTCTTTGATTCTGAGCTACTGTGTGCAGATCAAGTTAAATACGATGGAGTCATACTGGATTCCAAACTGAATTGGTCTGCTCACATTGAGTTCAGAGTCAAGAAAGCGTGCATGGCCTTCGGGCAGTGCAGACGAACTTTTGGAAAGACCTGGGGTCTCAAACCTAAATACATCTATTGGATTTACACGACAATAGTACGTCCAATACTGTCATACGGATGCCTTGTGTGGTGGCAGAGGGGAGAGATGGTGACAGTCCAGTCAAAGCTAAACCAATGGCGCTCATGGCGTTGACTGGTGCTTTCACCACGACTCCGACTGCTGCTCTTGAGGCACTTCTAAATATCAAACCATTACACATACACTTAAAACAAGAAGCACTATCATGTGCATACAGACTGCAGATTACTGGGCTTTGGAACAGTAATCATGTTGATCCTGCTACCAGTCATACACGATTGTGGTCACAAATGGTTACATGGGGTGAAGATATTCTTGCTCCCAGCGATATTACACTCACTTGTAGTTTTCCTTACAGGACATTCCATGTGAAGATTCCCTCTCGAGAGGAGTGGTTGTCTGGCTTTATGGAAAGACAACAACAAACGCAAGTGGTTTGTTACACTGACGGTTCTCTGATGGAGGGGCGTGCTGGTGCAGGTGTCTACTGTCGTGAAATGAGATTGGAACAATCTCACTCACTAGGTAGATACTGTACTGTATTCCAAGCAGAAATCTTTGCGATTATGTGCGGGGTGCAATCGGCCCTTCAACTGAGTTTGTCCGGCTGAGTTATAAACTTCTGCTCCGATAGTCAGGCTGCAATCAAGGCCCTTAGCTCAGACAAATCCCGGTCCAAGCTAGTGATCGCGTGCCGAACCCAAATCGAAGAACTAAGCATTGTCAACACTATCTACCTTGTCTGGGTGCCCGGACATTGCGGTATTACTGGAAATGAATGGGCTGACGAATTGGCCAGGGCAGATTCAGCGATTGATTTCGTTGGTCCTGAGCCCGCGCTGCCAATTTCGACAAGTTGGATAAGGGAAAAAATACGGTCCTGGGCTTCGTTCGAGCACCGCAATTATTGGAGAAATCTACAAACGTGTCGCCAAACAAAGGCGTTTCTAGAACAACCATGCCCAGTGGTTTCGAAAAATCTCTTACATTTTTCGAAGCTCCACTGCGGCATGCTAACAAGGGCTTTAACCGGCCACTGCAAACTCAATTATCACATGGCAACTATTCAGCGCGCTGAGTCTTTTTCATGTGATCTTTGTGAATCCGGCTACGGAACCTCATATCATCTGATATGCAGCTGTCCAGCGGTAGCGCAATTGCGATTTCGAGTCTTCGGCCGTCCTTATATAGACGAAACCATGTTTGGTCGACTGAAACTCAGAGACATACTAAAGTTTCTTATCCAATGTAATAAAGAGCTTTAGGCTTATTCGCAGGCAAGTTGAACTACTTGTGAGTTTAACTTACCTGTTGTTTATTTTTGTTTTGTGCTGTTATTTTTCCCACCCTTCCAATTCTACTTCCCCACACCTCCTTGTCCTTTCCTTCCGTTCAGGAAATGATGAACACACACGGCAAGGCACAAATCCCGACTATGTACGGCGAACGTGCCCTGTGAGCCAAAATATTCTGATTCCTGATTCCTGATTCATTTGATTCATTTGATTCCTTTGATTTATTTGATTTATTTGATTCATTTGATTCATTTGATTCATTTGATTCATTTGATTCATTTGATTCATTTGATTCATTTGATTCATTTGATTCATTTGATTCATTTGATTCATTTGATTCATTTGATTCATTTGATTCATTTGATTCATTTGATTCATTTGATTCATTTGATTCATTTGATTCATTTGATTCATTTGATTCATTTGATTCATTTGATTCATTTGATTCATTTGATTCATTTGATTCATTTGATTCATTTGATTCATTTGATTCATTTGATTCATTTGATTCATTTGATTCATTTGATTCATTTGATTCATTTGATTCATTTGATTCATTTGATTCATTTGATTCATTTGACTCATTTGATTCATTTGATTCATTTGATTCATTTGATTCATTTGATTCATTTGATTCATTTGATTCATTTGATTCATTTGATTCATTTGATTCATTTGATTCATTTGATTCATTTGATTCATTTGATTCATTTGATTCATTTGATTCATTTGATTCATTTGATTCATTTGATTCATTTTATTCATTTGATTCATTTTATTCATTTCATTCATTTGATTAATTTAATTAATTTGATTCATTTGATTCATTTGATTCATTTGATTCATTTGATTAATTTGATTCATTTGATTCATTTGATTCATTTAATTCATTTGATTCATTTGATTCATTTGATTCATTTGATTCATTTGATTCATTTGATTCATTTGATTCATTTGATTCATTTGCTTCATTTGATTCATTTGATTCATTTGAATTATTTGATTCATTTGATTCATTTGATTCATTTGATTCATTTGATTCATTTGATTCATTTGATTCATTTGATTCATTTGATTCATTTGATTCATTTGATTCATTTGATTCATTTGATTCATTTGATTCATTTTATTCGTGTGATTCATGTGATTCATTTGATTCATGTGATTCATTTGATTCATTTGATTCATTTGATTCATTTGATTCATTTGATTCATTTGATTCATTTGATTCATTTGATTCATTTGATTCATTTGATTCATTTAATTCATTTGATTCATTTGATTCATTTAATTCATTTGATTCATTTGATTCATTTGATTCATTTGATTCATTTGATATATTAGATTCATTTGATATATTAGATTCATTTGATTTATTTGATTAATTTGATTAATTTGATTCATTTGATTCATTTGATTCATTTGATTCATTTAATTCATTTGATTCATTTGATTCATTTGATTCATTTGATTCATTTGATTCATTTGATTCATTTGATTCATTTGATACATTTGATTCATTTGATTCATTTGATTCATTTGATTCATTTGATTCATTTGATTCATTTGATTCATTTGATTCATTTGATTCATTTGATTCATTTGATTCATTTGATTCATTTGATTCATTTGATTCATTTGATTCATTTGATTCATTTGATTCATTTGATTCATTTGATTCATTTGATTCATTTGATTCATTTGATTCATTTAATTCATTTGATTCATTTGATTCATTTAATTCATTTGATTCATTTGATTCATTTGATTCATTTGATTCATTTGATTCATTTGATATATTAGATTCATTTGATATATTAGATTCATTTGATTCATTTGATTCGTTTGATTAATTTGATTAATTTGATTAATTTGATTAATTTGATTAATTTGATTAATTTGATTAATTTGATTCATTTGATTCATTTGATTCATTTGATTCATTTGATTCATTTGATTCATTTGATTCATTTGATTCATTTGATTCATTTGATTCATTTGATTCATTTGATTCATTTGAATCATTTGATTCATTTGATTCATGTGATTCATTTGATTCATGTGATTCATGTGATTCATTTGATTCATTTGATTCATTTGATTCATTTGATTCATTTGATTCATTTGATTCATTTGATTCATTTGATTCATTTGATTCATTTGATTCATTTGATTCATTTGATTCATTTGATTCATTTGATTCATTTGATTCATTTGATTCATTTGATTCATTTGATTCATTTGATTCATTTGATTCATTTGATTCATTTGATTCATTTGATTCATTTGATTCATTTGATTCATTTGATTCATTTGATTCATTTGATTCCTTTGATTCATTTGATTCATTTGATTCATTTGATTCATTTGATTCATTTGATTCATTTGATTCATTTGATTCATTTGATTCATTTGATTCATTTGATTCATTTGATTCATTTGATTCATTTGATTCATTTGATTCATTTGATTCATTTGATTCATTTGATTCATTTGATTCATTTGATTCATTTGATTCATTTGATTCATTTGATTCATTTGATTCATTTGATTCATTTGATTCATTTGATTCATTTGATTCATTTGATTCATTTGATTCATTTGATTCATTTGATTCATTTGATTCATTTGATTCATTTGATTCATTTGATTCATTTGATTCATTTGATTCATTTGATTCATTTGATTCATTTGATTCATTTGATTCATTTGATTCATTTGATTCATTTGATTCATTTCATTCATTTGATTCATTTCATTCATTTGATTCATTTCATTCATTTCATTCATTTCATTCATTTCATTCATTTCATTCATTTCATTCATTTCATTCATTTCATTCATTTAATTCATTTAATTCATTTAATTCATTTAATTCATTTCATTCATTTAATTCATTTCATTCATTTCATTCATTTCATTCATTTCATTCATTTCATTCATTTCATTCATTTCATTCATTTCATTCATTTCATTCATTTCATTCATTTCATTCATTTCATTCATTTCATTCATTTCATTCATTTCATTCATTTCATTCATTTCATTCATTTCATTCATTTCATTCATTTCATTCATTTCATTCATTTCATTCATTTCATTCATTTCATTCATTTCATTCATTTGATTCATTTGATTCATTTGATTCATTTGATTAACTTGAATCATTTGATTCATTTGATTCATTTGATTCATTTGATTCATTTGATTCATTTTATTCATATCTTTAATTTTATACATTTCATGTTCAGTCATTCGTAATATTTCATTCAATTTGTTAATATGAGTCGATTTATTTTATTAATCTTATAACTACTTCTAAATATAATCTTAATTTTTATTTAATAACCTAATCTAATTTGATTCGTGTATTTTATAATTTTGATTTATATTAATTTTTCTACTTATTTTATAAATTTAAAACCTATTATTTCATTTTTTGCTTCACTTTTTTATTTCGGTCGTTTTGTTGATTTCTATAATTTATTCAGTTTATTCGAGATTTTATTCGTGCAAGACTAGAAGCTGTTTTCATCCCATCTCTAGTTGGGTGCATACTTCTCGTGAGTTATGCAAACTAATCCAATAGTGAAATGTGTAAGAAATGTCTCATCTCACTGCTAGGTGGATTAAATCGGTTTTTATAACTTTTATCGCTTTCTTCGGGTATAATATCGATTGAGGACATATAGAACTTGATGCTTCGCGATGTTTTTGATAACACATACTACATGGGATAGTGGCAGGACTCAGATAATCGTTCAAATTAGCATAGGACAATATTAGTGTCAGAAATCTCAAATGTTAAACCAGTTTAATGGAAAAACGGAAAAATGGCCCATAAAATAGAAATACAAACGAATTATTGCTTGTGCCCCGCAATAACATATATAAATTCTTCAATCAATGCATTGTGTAAAGAAAACTGAATTTTCCTAAAGGGGTTATGATGTGCTGAGTCAAAAATTCGAAAAACAAACTTTCGAATGCATTACATACTGAACAGCGTTTATTCAAATTCCCAACGCTGCTGAGAAGGTCATCCTTTGTTCGTTCGTTAGCTGCCGTTCTGCTGGTGCCGTAAATCCAGTACATTGTTTTCGCTGGTGCGGAACAGTCGACGTTGTTACAGATAAGTTTTTTTGTTTTTTACCTTGTTTGCTTTCTTTCCTTTTCCCTTCTTTTAGTCTACCTTGTAATCAAATAATAAGACACATCCCCGTTTATATAACGCTCTGCCCTCATGCTTAAATGGCCGAGGGCGAAACACCATCTGATGTAATCATGGCAGTTCCTGATCCCCCTAACACTCGCATTGCTTCCCGCATAAAGCAGTACCCAAAAGGTTCCTCTGGGCCATGGGTGGCATATTTTCAGACCGGAGAGAAACCGGTAAATATGTTAAAACTTTCTCGGGATCTGACTGCTGACTACCCGGCCGTAACTCGGATAACAAGTGTTCGGGCAAACAAGATACGTGTTCTAGTGAATGATCTCGGCCAGGCAAACGCGATTGCTTGCTGTGAGCGCTTTACGCGGGAATTTAAGGCGTACGTGCCTGCTATGGCCGTAGAAATCGATGGGTTAGTGGCTGAACCGGGTCTGAAATGCGAATAACTGTTAAGGCACGGGGTTAGCTGCTTTAAGGACCCCTCACTTCAACAGATTAAGATCTTGGAATGCAAACAATTGTCTACCGTAAACATCGAGGGAGGTAAGACTACCTACTCTCTATCAGGCTCGCTTCGGGTGACATTCGCTGGGTTCTCTTCCCAACTACATCCTGTTTGGCAAGGTTCTCCTACCTGTTCGCCTGTTTGTACCGCGGATCATGAGCTGCAGCAATTTCAAGCAGTTGGACCACACAGCCACATATTATGGAAATAAGAAACGATGCGGCAAATGCGAGGGAGAGCATGAGGAAACTGAAAAGTGCATTTGCTGCGGGGGGCCTTCGCATGTTCTTAAATTATGCCCTGCGTACAAACAGCGCACAGTGGGACCAATCCAAAAAAGGTGGGACAAAACCTATTTGAGGCCTTAGATGTCATTTTAGAGCTAGCATTTCTTCGTAGGATATGTTCACAATATTAATCTGCAACTTTTTAAATAGAATATTTTGTTGTTGGACTAAAGTAGAGTACCCGAGCAAAAAAAATTTTTTCAGAAAATTGTTTTAGAGGGTCGATGTCTTCGACAAAGTTGTAGAATATTATGTTTTGAATAACTTCTTCTAAGATACCACAGACGTCAGACCTCAAATTTGAGGCAAAATCGTTGTTTTTTGAAAATATGATCAAAATCAGTTTTTCGATATTTCCATGCTTAAAACCTTAATTGATTAATTCAGTATGTTCTACAAATTTGCAGGGAACACTAAAATACAACTTTTTGTTGAAGGAACTAATAACCTAAAATCAATATTTTGGCTTCTAAAACTATTTTTCATATAAATTTACTCTATTTTCATCAAAGATTTCTGTTTTTAGGTGCACTTTTGTTCAGCCAAACTTCGGCTATTTCGATACTCTATTATTCGTAGAATAAAATTAATACTACATAGAAACAGGATATAGTTGGACGCGTTGCTTGGGTGACCATTCATGTACGACGGTTTATAACATAAAATGTGTTTATATTATTTTTAATTTATATACATTATTAGCTATTAACAAAATCTTATATTTCGCACGCACTTACAAACATATTGAGTTGATCAATTACGGTTACAATATGGAAAAGTGAAAAAATAATATAAATTTTGAATTTAAACTGCCAAAGAACAACGATTTCGGATTAAAGAATAAATCTACTCTATGTATAAGGTATTTTTAACAAAAATGTTCGAAATTGAATATTATACAAATTTGCTGAAGTCCTAAACCATCTAAAAAATAGAAATGATTTAATTATATTGTGAATATTTTTCCACACACTTAGATTCTATAATATCTAAGGCCTCAAATAGGTATTGTTCTACTTTTATGAATTTGTAGAACTAATCTTATTGGTTAAACTAAAGTAGAAATCCCGAACTAAAAAAATCAAATTTTGTTTAAATGGTTGAGGTCTTCAGCAAAGTTGTCAAATATTGTATTTGGAACAATTTTGTTGAAAAGACCATTTATTTATTTTTTGAGCCGAAATCGGTGTTCTTTGGCAGTTTAAATTCAAAATTTATATTATTTTTCACTTTTTCATATTGTAACCGTAATTGATCAACTCAATATGTTCTATATACTTGTAAGAGCGTACAAAATATAAAATTTTGTTAATAGCTAATAATGTATATAAATTAAAAATAATATAGACACATTTTATGTTATAAACCGTCGTACATGAATAGTCACCCAAACAGTGCGTCCAACTATATCCTGTTTCTCTGTAGTATTAATTTTATTCTACGAATAATAGAGTATCGTAATAGCCGAAGTTTGGCTGCACAAAAGTGCACCTAAAAACAAAAATCTTTGATGAAAATAGAGTAAATTTATATTAAAAATAGTTTTAGAAGCCAAAAAATTGATTTCAGGTTATTAGTTCCTTCAACAAAAAATTATATTTTAATATTACTTGCAAGTTTGTAGAACATATTAAATTAATCAATTAAGGTTTATAGCATGGAAAAGTCGAAAAACTGATTTTTTGGCCATATTTCCAAAAACAACGATTTTGCCTCAAATTTGAGGTCTGATGTCTGTGGTATCTTAGAAGAAGTTATTCAAAACATAATATTCTACAACTTTGTCGAAGACATCGACACTCTAAAATAATTTTTTGAAAAACAATTTTTTGCTCGGGTACTCTACCTTAGTCCAACAACAAAATATTCTATTTAAAAAGTTGCAGAATAATATTGTGAACATATCCTACGAAGAAATGCTACCTCTAAAATGACATCTAAGGCATCAAATAGGTTTTGTCCCACCTTTTTTGGATTGGTCCCACTGTGCAGCGCGGGGATAAAATTAAACGCTCCTTTAAGGAACGCTCGAGGAGCTCTTATGCAGAAATGCTAAAGAATGCTGGTTTGGCTCGCGTTGAGCAAGAATTTGACGACCCTCAAGAGGGAACATCTTTCGTTAACCCGGGGGAGTCCAGGAAGAGGAGAACTCTAGCCTCCCCTAGACTACCTCGTAAGGGTCCCAAGATGTCCTCCTCTGATAGTGCGCCAACAACATCTAACAAATCCAACGGAAGTGCTGCCTTAAACCCAAAGCAATCTGCTCCTTGATTTGGAAATTTTAAATCAAAAAAGGAGTACCCACCACTTCCAGGGACACCAGAAAACCCAAGTGTCCCTCTTTTTCAATCAGACACTCAGCACAGCAATGGACTAATGAAATTTTCTGACATAGTGGACACACCAAAAAATAATGAAAATTAAACGACATGTAAATCAATACGAATGTAAACATACAAAGCTGGAATCAAAAATTTGATTGAAAATTAAGTTGAGTTCGATGCACTCAATGAGAGGATCAGAAAGCAAATGATTTTACACTTTCGTTCGTGTAATATTACACGTCATTTATTTTACAGCAATATGGGATTAAAAATACATTCAAGAGCATTGAATGTATTTTTAATCCCATATTGCTGTAAAATAAATGACGTGTAATATGGCTAAGCCATCGAACGAGGTCACCGATTCGATCATTGTTCTACAGTGGAACAGCAGAAGTATCCTCCCGAAAATCGATTCCTTTAATTGTTTACTAAATAGTTTACAATGTTTTCGCATTATGTGAAACATGGTTAACTTCCGATATATATTTCAACTTCCATGACTTTAATATAATTCGTTTGGATCGAGAAAACCCTTATGGAGGAGTACTTTTGGCGATTTCAACCGAATGAACCTCCCTTCGACACCAGGCATTGAAATTGTCGCTTGTCAAGTTCTAATCAACGGCAAAGACCTTTGCATTGCTTTCATCTTCATTCCTCCTAGAGCTTCGGTAGGGCACCGAACGCTTTGCGATATCTCGGAATTCTTACCGGCACCGCGGCTAGTTGTAGGAGACTTTAACTCGCACGGTACGGTACGGGTGGGATGAAAATAGATCAACATTAATCCAAGATCTTCGCGACAATTTCAAAATTCACCATCTTAAACACGGGAGAAATGGTGCGGATTCCTACACCACCAGCACGTGCAAGCACGTTGGATTTATGACTTTGCTCGACATCGCTACAGTTAGATAGCAGGTGGAAGGTGATCCCTGATCCCCACGGTAGCGATCATTTGCCTATCGTGATTTCAATTGCTAACGGTTCAAGACCATCAGAAACAATCAATGTCTCGTATCACCTCACACGGAAAATTGAATGGAAGAGTTACGCGACTGCGATATCCGTGGCACAAAGAGTGCTCAGAGCTGTACGCGGAGAAGTCCACTGCCTATAAGGCCTTCCGGGAAGACGGGTTAGCCGCTAGCTATCAACAGTACGCGTCGTTAGAAAGGCGAATGAAGAGTCTAATGAAAGCCAAAAAACGCAGTTATTGGCGCCGGTTTGTCGACGGGTTAACGAGAGAAACAGCGATGAGCACTCTTTGGGGTACGGCTCGACGTATGCGTAACCGAAACAGTACCAACGAGAACGTAGAATTTTCAAACCGCCGGATATTCGCTTTCGCCAAGAAGATCTGTCCGGACTCTGTCCCGGTACAGAAAACGTACCGCGCCGCGTCTCCTCACGATACCGCGAACGAAACACCGTTTTCGATGGTGGAATTCTCACTTGCCCTCTTGTCATGCAACAATAACGCCCCAGGGTTAGACGGAATCAAATTCAACTTACTGAAGAATCTGCCTGACACTGCTAAAAGGCGCTTGTTGAACTTATTTAATAAGTTTCTTGAGGGTAACATTGTCCCTCATGACTGGAGGCAAGTGAAGATCATCGCCATCCAAGAACCAGGAAAACCAGCCTCCAACCACAACTCGTATCGACCGATTGAAATGCTGTCCTGTATTCGGAAATTATTCGAGAAAATGATCCTGTTTCGGTTCGACAATTGGGTTGAAGCAAATGGCTTACTGTGAGATATACAATTTGGCTTCCGCAAAGGCAAAGGGACGAACGATTGCCTTGCGTTGCTTTCCACAGAAATACAAATGGTCTATGCTAACAAAGAGCAGATGGCATCAGTCTTCTTGGATATTAAAGGAACTTTTTACTCAGTTTCTACCAACATTCTGTCAAAGGAGCTACACCAGCATGGTCTTTCACCTATTTTAAATAACTTTTTGCTAAACATGTTGTCTGAAAAGCACATGCAGTTTTCGCATGTCGATTTAACAACATCGCGATTTAGCTACATGGGTCTTCCCCAGGGCTCATGTCTAAGTCCCCTGCTCTACAACTTTTACGTGAATGACATTGATGATTGTCTTGTCAATTCATGCACTCTAAGGCAACTTGCAGACGATAGAGTGGTTTCTGTTACAGGGCCCAAAGCTGCCGACTTGCAAGGACCATTACAAGATACTTTGGACAATTTGTCTGCTTGGGCTCTCCAGCTGGGTATCGAGTTCTCCACGGAGAAAACTGAATTAGTTGTCTTTTCTAGGAGGCGTGAGCCGGCGCAATTCCAGCTTCTATTAATGGGTGTAACGATCAATCAGGTTTTCACATTTAAATATCTCGGGGTCTGGTTCGACTCTAAAGGTACATGGGTATGTCAGATTAGGTATCTGAAACAGAAATGCCAACAAAGGATCAATTTTCTCCGGACAATGACTGGAACATGGTGGGGTGCTCACCCAGAAGACCTGATCAGGTTATACCAAACAACGATATTGTCGGTGATGGAGTAAGGGAGTTTCTGTTTCCGCTCCGCTGCGAACATACACTTCATCAAACTAGAGAGAATCCAGTATTGTTGCTTGCGCATTGCCTGGGGTTGCATACACTCGACCCATACGATGAGTCTCGAAATGCTGGCGGGCGTTCTACCGCTGAAAAATCGATTATGGGAACTCTCATATCGATTGCTCATCCGATGCGATATTTTGAACCCGCTGGTGATTGAAAACTGCAAGAGGCTCGTCGAGCTTAATTCTCAAACCCGTTTTATGTCCTTGTACTTCGTCTACATGGCACAGAGCATTAATCCTTCTTCATATAATCCCGACCATGTCCCTTTCTTTGATACATCTGATTCAACTGTGTTATTTGACACATCCATGAAGGAAGAGACCCGTGGAATCCCGGATCCTATACGCCCACAAGTGATCCCTAATATATTTTATAATAAATTCCGAGCAGTCGACTGCGATAAAATGTTCTACACCGATGGATCAAACCTCGATGGGTCCACTGGCTTCGGTATCTTCAATGATTATGTCACCGCTTCATTCAAGCTCAACGATCCTGCTTCAGTTTACGTCGCCGAATTAGCCGCTATCCACTATGCCCTTGGGATCATCGACACTTTACCCACAGATCACTACTTCATCATTTCAGACAGCCTCAGCTCTATTGAGGCTCTTCGTGCGGTGAAGCCTAAAAAGCAATTGCCGTATTTTCTGGGGAAGATGCGGGAGTCTTTGCGCAAGTTATCTGAAAAATCTTACCAGATTACCTTTGTTTGGTTTCCCTCCCATCGCTCTGTCCCAGGTAATGAAAAGGCCGACTCTTTAGCAAACGGTGGGCGCTTTAGAAGGTGACATCTACGAAAGACCAATTTGCTTCAAGGAATTTTTCAGTATTTGTCATCAGAGGACACTCGGTAGTTGGCAAAACTCGTGGAGCAATGGGAAACATGGACGATGGTTACATTCTATTGTCCCGAAGGTATCAACGAAGCCTTGGTTCAGGGGGATGAATGTGGGTCGGGATTTCATACGTGTAATGTCCCAGCTTATGTCCAACCACTACACCTTGGATGCGCATTTGCGGCGTATTGGGCTCACAGAGAGTAGTCGGTGCGCTTGTAATGAAGGTTATCACGATATCGATCACGTTGTGTGAGTATGCGCCGGGTATTTTGACGCCAGGTCTCAGTTAAAGAATTCCCTTTGGAGGTAGACCACCCAATGTCCCAGTTCGGGATATGCTGGCAAATCGAGATCTCCCCTATATGTCCCTTATTTAGATCTTTATAAAAACGATAAACATCCCAATTTAGCCCCTCTCTCTTATTTCTCGTTTCCAGAAGCACTCGATGGTCTGATAACTTCCCCGCGGGTCTAAAGAATACCACCCGCCAACCCGGTACTCGACGACCTACTGACAAGGCACTGTGTCGCTGATCTTCTCTCCTTGTCATCATATACGCCTTCTCTCCCCTGTCCTTGATACAACTGCTGCTACACCGATGATGGAAATAAGCCCCCCTTTGAATATCTTAACCAAGCATAAGTCTCTTTATAAAAAAATCTAATTTGTATTCTGTATTCCTAGTTTTAAAATAGCTGTTAATTTTATTCTTCATTGAAACTATTATCCCCCATCTCGTAAATAGAATTGTTTCCCTAGTTTTAAGATGTCTGTGAAATTTCTCATAAATATTTTTTCCCCCTTTTACATACCAAACTGTATATTTAGTTTTAAGATTGCTGTAAAATGTTTCGTAAAAAACTATTCCTCCCCTTTTGAATATCAAACTGGATTCCTTGTTTTAAAATTTTTCATAAAAAATCCCACTCTTGTATATAGAATTGTATTTCTAGTCTTAAGATAGCTGTAGAATTCTCCCTCTCAGTATAAAAAAAAATATCTGAACATTGTAACCTCCAAGTTTTAAGTATTTTAAATGTAAAAAACCGATTTAATCCACCTAGCAGTGAGATGAGACATTTCTTACACATTTCACTATTGGATTAGTTTGCAGAACTCACGAGAAGTAGGCACCCAACTAGAGGTGGGATGAAAACAGTTTCTAGTCAAAATTATAAAATACACGAATAAAATTAGATTAGGTTATTAAATAAGAAATAAGATTATGCTTAGAAATAGTAATAAGATTAATAGAATAAATTGACTCATACTAACAAATTGAATGAAATAAAACGAATGACTGAACATGAAATGCATAAAATTAAAGATATGAATCAAATGAATCAAATGAATCAAATGAATCAAATGAATCAAATGAATCAAATGAATCAAATGAATCAAATGAATCAAATGAATCAAATGAATCAAATGAATCAAATGAATTAAATGAATCAATTGAATCAAATGAATCAAATGAATCAAATGAATCAAATGATTCAAATGAATCAAATGAATCAAATGAATCAAATGAATCAAATGAATCAAATGAATCAAATGAATCACACGAATCAAATGAATCAAATGAATCAAATGAATCAAATGAATCAAATGAATCAAATGAATCAAATGAATCAAATGAATCAAATGAATCAAATGAATCAAATGAATCAAATGAATCAAATGAATCAAATGAATCAAATGAATCAAATGAATCAAATGAAACAAATGAATCAAATGAATCAAATGAATTAAATGAATCAAATGAATCAAATGAATCAAATGAATCAAATGAATCAAATGAATCAAATGAATCAAATGAATTAAATGAATCAAATGAATCAAATGAATCAAATGAATCAAATGAATCAAATGAATCAAATGAATCAAATGAATCAAATGAATCAAATGAAACAAATGAAACAAATGAAACAAATGAATCAAATGAATCAAATGAATCAAATGAATCAAATGAATCAATTAAATCAAATTAATCAAATGAATCAAATTAATCAAATGAATCAAATGAATCAAATGAATCAAATGAATCAAATGAATCAAATGAATCATATGAATCAAATTGATTTAATTCATCCAGTGAATACAATGAATCAAATTAATGAAATGGATCAAATGAATAAAAAGAATGGATGAACAAAAGGAATAAAGTAAAAAATAAATGAAATGCATAAATAAAACAAACGAATAAAATAAACAAAATGAGCTGAAGTAATAAAATGAATAAAAAGAAGAAAATGAGCAGAATTAAATGCATTGATTAAAATGAAAAATTGAACAATGGTAAAAGGTTTTAAATTAATATAAAGAAATAAATTGAATGAAATAAATTATTTGGATGAAATGATTAAAACTGAAAAAGCAGTCAGATTATTAAAATGAAGAAACTGAACAAAATGAATAAACTGGAAAAAATGAATAAAATGCATACATTGAAAACAATGAATGATATGAGTAAAATGCACAAAAAGAATAAACTGATCAGAGTGAATCCAAAGAATGAAACGAATAAAATAAGTAATATGAAGGCAGATGAACAAAACGAATAAAAAGATGCGGAATGAAATAATTAATTAAAATAAAATGGTCATATATTTGAAGCAAAAAACATTTTTGAATAGAGAAAATGAATAAACCGGATTGTACGAATTTGAGAACCATTGCATCAGAAAGTTTTGAAATGTTTTTGAAAATCCCATCTTTTGAAAAAAGGCTAATAAATACGCAATGGACTTTCTAGGCCTTCCATCTTTTTTTGGTTTCATTCTTTTTGTTTTCATGCTTCTTTACTTGACGAATTCGAAGTTTACTTTTTGGCCACATATTTCCGAAAAAAAGATTTATGTACAGAATAGAATTTACTGATCCAGTATTTTAACGCGCAATTGAATATAGTAAAATGAGACAAGGTCACATGTGCTTTCAAGCCCCTTAAAAAATGAACGACAGGGAGAATGCGATTCGTGAATGCGACAAGTAGATATTTCAAAGTTTTTATTTGCATTTAAGTAAATAGTGTGAAATGTCTAGGCTATGTCGATAGCATAAAAGCCGTGCATTCAGTTGATTGCAATGCAGTCTCTTTCCATTCATCCTTATAGCTTTCATATTGTTTCGTTCGGAATTATCGTGCAGAAAATATGGATAAATAAGTCCTGTACAGACCAATACTGTGAAAAATAAATGGTTCAAACTAATCAGTATATTCAAATATGGACGACGATAAGTTAGAAGACACATTGTAGTTGCATCCCC
Organism: Topomyia yanbarensis; assembly: GCF_030247195.1. NCBI lineage: Eukaryota > Metazoa > Arthropoda > Insecta > Diptera > Culicidae > Topomyia > Topomyia yanbarensis. Next base: position 225,375,680 of record NC_080671.1, on the reverse strand, counting down.
CATCGAGAGTGGGTACTTTGGGAGACTTCTTTTCCTGGATCTGGTTTGTGGATATTTTTGGTCTTTGATCCGTTATTTTTCATGATAGTTCGTAGCAATACAACGAATGTGCAGCTGATACAACTCATGGTTCATTCGCCTGCGCAACGTTCCGTCTTCCATCTGCAACACCTTTCGTTCGAAAACTCCAAGGGTGCGTTGGTCCTCCACGAGCATAGTCCAGGTCTCGTGGCCGTAGAGGACCACCGATCTAATCAGCGTCTTGTAGATAATCAACTTCGTGCGGCGGCGAATTTTGTTCGACCGGAGCGTCCTCGGAGTCCAAAGTAGGCGCGATTTCCCGCCAAGATCCGTCTCTGAATTTCTCTGCTGTTATCATTGTCGTCGGTTACCAGTGAGCCCGAATACATGAATTCGTCGACCATCTCGATTTCGTCACCGTCAATCCGAACTCGGGTGGGAGGTTCACATTGTCGTCTCTAGAACCTCTTCCTCTCATGTATTTTGTCTGCTGGCTTCAGCTTTCAGTCTTTGAGCATATATTTCTTTCAAAATTCAATAGAGATACGAATAGTTTGAATATCACACGTGGAATGTCTCTTTTGAAAATTTCCACCGTCAAACTTTCATATTACCCAGTTAAGCCAAATATTTTTCTGATATAGCCATGAATTTTCTTAATTATAGTGTAGATACAGGCTTTGAATACAATTGAATTAAAGTTGAGTTGATGTAGCAGCAGACAAAAAATAATTTTGTTTTCTCAAACCTTCGCAATTACAATTAATAAATATTTCAGATTGGCAGAAGATCTTATCACACAACTTAGAAATGGATACAGAAAGAGCTAGATAGATGCGATAGAAGAGAGACAGAGAGAGAAAAAGAGAGAAAGAGAGAGAGAGAGAGAGAGAGAGAGAGAGAGAGAGAGAGAGAGAGAGAGAGAGAGAGAGAGAGCGAGAGAGAGTGAGAGGGGCGGGGCGTGTGAGGAATGGCAAATGATGGTTAATGCAGTGACATTATTTTTATAGGTATATTATTATGATATATTGATTCTTACATTCTTATCATAAATAATGTAAGTAGTAATTTTTGCGCCATAACCAGTATAACCTAAATCTTGCAAAAGAGCTAAATTTTCGCTAGATTTTTGGGCTTCAAACATACAGTTGCTTTCGGTGACGCCACAAGTATAATTATATTAGAAATCTTTTATCTCACTACTAGGTGAATTACTTGTTGATCTGTGTATTGATATACCATCCAAAATTTACCTCATGATTGAACGCAATGCCTAATCCAAGGAATAAATACTAGAACTCACTGTTTCTTTATCAACACATTATTTTGTCTTTGAAGTGAACTTATATATTGATTTTTGAGAAATAGTTAATTTATTATAAAGGTAATTCACAAAATGTTCTCAACATCGAATTCCTTGAATCACGTAGCTGTGTTTTCATACCCCGATATTCAAAATCGGTTTAGTTTTGCCCCTAAAACACTAGTAAAGCAATACTCTGTATGAAACAATCTCATTTTTAATTAGTGGAAATTGGTAAGCGAGGACTAAAAATACAAAATGTCTAATATCTTCGCCGCTCGTGCACGGATTAAGACAGTCTATAGCTTGTTAGAAAGGTATTTTCATAAGCTTTCTATTTATGTGCAGTTTGTGGTATTGTATTGTATTGTAAAATTGTATTGTTCGAAAGTAATTTGCAAAAAACCTGCTGTGTTTTGACAAAATCGCCCATATCTCAGAAAGTAAACAACTTATCGAAAATCAAAAATAATAGTGTCAAATGGCAACGTTAGGCCTTTTATTTGAAACTAATTTCATTAAGATCGGTTCAGCCATTGCTGAGATAATTACATGACATTTTGTACATACATACATACACACATACACACACATACAGACATTGTCTCAATTTGTCGAGCTGAGTCGATTGGTATATAAGACTCGGCCCTCCGGGCCTCGGAAAAAGTTGTCAAAGTTTGAGCGAATCCTATACATTTCTTTTGTAAGAAATGTAAAACAAAAGAATTTGGCACCGCCAAGCTAACGCATTTGTACCTATCAAATAAATGAACTGAATAAAAAAACTTTTTTAACCCACGGTGTAATTGTGCCTTTCTCAATCATGAACACTAGGATTTCATGGTTGGTTATGTTCATTATAAACTTTCTAATGTGCAAGTTACATTTTCATTATACATGGCATAGTTGTCAAAATACAAGAAAGGAAATCAATATTCAATTTCTAAAATGTTGTAAAAGGACCAAATCGAAAATTTGAACCATCAGGACCATTAATTGATGGTTCTGCACCATGTGTAGGAAGGATCTTTTATGCCCAAAACGATCCAAAAGTCTTCACCATTTTTTTCGGAACAGCCATGGAACTATTACATTGAATGTGGCATCGAAAATACAAATATGATTTCTGAAATTTCGTGAGTTCATGCTTTTTGAGAATAAAATTTTAGTTCTGGCTTATTTAGAAATTTCATGTGACCGGACGGTTCAGTCTTATTTTCCGGAACCATATAACCGATCCGTATGAAATATCATAGACGACCATGAGGATAATATACGTTTAATTTGTGACTAAATTTGTGAAAATCGGCCAAACCTTGTGAGTTTGTTAATGTTGATAGGTGGTTACTTTTCCGTGACACTTACGGAACTGTTGGTGATGGTCAATGTCGTCAATAAGACTTCGGTTGGCCATCACTGACCTAGAACTGCAAATGCAATTTGTTTGACACACATTCTAGCGAAATTTTAACCTTTTTGCATTCATCGCGGTATCGGTTTGAATCGGAAAATCGAATCAGACATGTTTGAGAAGCAGATATGAATTCAATTCAGGAACCTAATTACTTTACTGAAGCTTCCGGTTTCGCCGAACGTGTCCAATGTGACCAACGTGGATTTGATTTGGCATCAGTGAGCTGATACTATAAATCCAAACATTTTCGAACACATTTTATTAAGTTTTGCATCTTTTAGATACCATGCTGATTCCGATTTATATGGGAATTTCATGCGTGACCCCACTCTTCAACCTGTAACTCCGTAACCGGAAGTCGGAATTAAATGAAATTCAATGGCAGCCTATGGAAACGTTGTACCTTTCATTTGAGACTAAGTTTGAAAAAATCGCCATTTTTCATAAATTCCTCTACTTCTGGAAGGTGGTTTTCTCGTTATTAATTCTATAACGTTTTCGTCTCAATTCGACGCATTCCCAAAATAAAAACATTTTCAGGAAATGCATGAAATTATACAATTTTTTGGTGGGCTGTTCTAATTTTCATAGACTAAAACAGCAGTTCAGGTTTCGCTTCCTATTCAACAAAGATCCTAATCCATATTACAGTACACCCCTTCAAAACTGAACTCAATATGATAGGAAATTATGATTATGATTATTTCTATTTATGTGCAGTTTGTGGGACAAAATTGTATTGTTCGAAAGTAATTTGCAAAAAACCTGCTGTGTTTTGACAAAATCGCCCATATCTCAGAAAGTAAACAACTTATCGAAAATCAAAAATAATAGTGTCAAATGGCAACGTTAGGCCTTTCATTTGAAACTAATTTCATTAAGATCGGTTCAGCCATTGCTGAGATAATTACATGACATTTTGTACATACATACATACACACATACACACACACATACAGACATTGTCTCAATTTGTCGAGCTGAGTCGATTGGTATATAAGACTCGGCCCTCCGGGCCTCGGAAAAAGTTGTCAAAGTTTGAGCGAATCCTATACATTTCTTTTGTAAGAAATGTAAAACAAAAGAATTTGGCACCGCCAAGCTAACGCATTTGTACCTATCAAATAAATGAACTGAATAAAAAAAACTTTTTTAACCCACGGTGTAATTGTGCCTTTCTCAATCATGAACACTAGGATTTCATGGTTGGTTATGTTCATTATAAACTTTCTAATGTGCAAGTTACATTTTCATTATACATGGCATAGTTGTCAAAATACAAGAAAGGAAATCAATATTCAATTTCTAAAATGTTGTAAAAGGACCAAATCGAAAATTTGAACCATCAGGACCAGTAATTGACGGTTCTGCACCATGTGTAGGAAGGATCTTTTATGCCCAAAACGATCCAAAAGTCTTCACCATTTTTTTCGGAACAGCCATGGAACTATTACATTGAATGTGGCATCGAAAATACAAATATGATTTCTGAAATTTCGTGAGTTCATGCTTTTTGAGAATAAAATTTTAGTTCTGGCTTATTTAGAAATTTCATGTGACCGGACGGTTCAGTCTTATTTTCCGGAACCATATAACCGATCCGTATGAAATATCATAGACGACCATAAGGATAATATACGTTTAATTTGTGACTAAATTTGTGAAAATCGGCCAAACCTTGTGAGTTTGTTAATGTTGATAGGTGGTTACTTTTCCGTGACACTGACGGAACTGTTGGTGATGGTCAATGTCGTCAATAAGACTTCGGTTGGCCATCACTGACCTAGAACTGCAAATGCAATTTGTTTGACACACATTCTAGCGAAATTTTAACCTTTTTGCATTCATCGCGGTATCGGTTTGAATCGGAAAATCGAATCAGACATGTTTGAGAAGCAGATATGAATTCAATTCAGGAACCTAATTACTTTCCTGAAGCTTCCGGTTTCGCCGAACGTGTCCAATGTGACCAACGTGGATTTGATTGGGCATCAGTGAGCTGATACTATAAATCCAAACATTTTCGAACACATTTTATTAAGTTTTGCATCTTTTAGATACCATGCTGATTCCGATTTATATGGGAATTTCATGCGTGACCCCACTCTTCAACCTGTAACTCCGTAACCGGAAGTCGGAATTGAATGAAACTCAATGGCAGCCTATGGAAACGTTGTACCTTTCATTTGAGACTAAGTTTGAAAAAATCGCCATTTTTCATAAATTCCTCTACTTCTGGAAGGTGGTTTTCTCGTTATTAATTCTATAACGTTTTCGTCTCAATTCGACGCATTCCCAAAATAAAAACATTTTCAGGAAATGCATGAAGTTATACAATTTTTTGGTGGGCTGTTCTAATTTTCATAGACTAAAACAGCAGTTCCAGTTTCGCTTCCTATTCAACAAAGATCCTAATCCGTATTACAGTACACCCCTTCAAAACTGAACTCAATATGATAGGAAATTATGATTATGATTATCATTGATGAGTTTGTACCGAACACGCGTCGCGAATAGGTCGCCTACTGTTAAGCTCCGTAAATTTTCACTTATACACAGTAGTGTATTGTGCTGGTTCAATCATTAGATCAATTAGGGAGGGAGGACCATCCTCTAGCCACGCTATACCTGATTATATGGACTCCGGGGATGTAATCGACACACAAACACTCTTAATGCGGGCGGTAAATGAAGAGGGGGAGGCGGAGCAACGACTACCCGCTAACCCATTCTTGATCCTCCAATCCGTCAGGACGAAACTTCAAACCGATCCCACGAAGATTATATCTGCAGTCAAAGAAACCAGAGGCACGCGGTATGTATTGAGAACAACGTCGAGAAAAGCATACAACGCGTTACTAGAGATGAAATCCCTCAATAATGGACAACTCATTGAAAATATCCCCCACCCAACCCTAAATTTCGTGCAGGGTGTCGTATACGATGTGGATACCAAGAATATTAGCTCCGAAGAATTGGTCCAAGAGCTGAGCGGACGAAATGTGGCGGTCGTCAGGCGCATCACAAAAAAAGTCGAAGGTAAGGCGATAAACACTCCCCTAATCGTGCTTTCATTTTCAGGGTCATACCTCCCCGAAACGATCTTCATGGGACTAGTCCGCACCCCCGTTCGCCAACACGACACCTATGATGTGCTATAATTGTGGGAAATACGGTCACGGTAGCCGCTCCTGCCCCAACCCGCAGGTATGTCTGACATGTAGCGAAAAAAACTGCTAAAACTGCTACGAGATGAGCTGACAAAACTTAAGAAAAGTAACTTCAATCAGCAAGTGGAAAACGCAAAAGATAACGAGATACGCAGCTTGAGAACCCAACTGGCGGAGAAATGACAACAACTTGAAAAGGTTTTAGGAGAACTAGCCGCCCTTCGAGGTGCATTCAAAGACTCCAGTAAACAAAAACTTGATGGAAAATTCGAAGACAGCCAGGAAAAACAGCAACCTACTATCGGTGCTATCCCCAAAAATAGCAAAACTTTAGAACAGATGGACTTCCTATTCAACAAAGATCCTAATCCGTATTACAGTACACCCCTTCAAAACTGAACTCAATATGATAGGAAATTATGATTATGATTATCATTGATGAGTTTGTACCGAACACGCGTCGCGAATAGGTCGCCTACTGTTAAGCTCCGTAAATTTTCACTTATACACAGTAGTGTATTGTGCTGGTTCAATCATTAGATCAATTAGGGAGGGAGGACCATCCTCTAGCCACGCTATACCTGATTATATGGACTCCGGGGATGTAATCGACACACAAACACTCTTAATGCGGGCGGTAAATGAAGAGGGGGAGGCGGAGCAACGACTACCCGCTAACCCATTCTTGATCCTCCAATCCGTCAGGACGAAACTTCAAACCGATCCCACGAAGATTATATCTGCAGTCAAAGAAACCAGAGGCACGCGGTATGTATTGAGAACAACGTCGAGAAAAGCATACAACGCGTTACTAGAGATGAAATCCCTCAATAATGGACAACTCATTGAAAATATCCCCCACCCAACCCTAAATTTCGTGCAGGGTGTCGTATACGATGTGGATACCAAGAATATTAGCTCCGAAGAATTGGTCCAAGAGCTGAGCGGACGAAATGTGGCGGTCGTCAGGCGCATCACAAAAAAAGTCGAAGGTAAGGCGATAAACACTCCCCTAACCGTGCTTTCATTTTCAGGGTCATACCTCCCCGAAACGATCTTCATGGGACTAGTCCGCACCCCCGTTCGCCAACACGACACCTATGATGTGCTATAATTGTGGGAAATACGGTCACGGTAGCCGCTCCTGCCCCAACCCGCAGGTATGTCTGACATGTAGCGAAAAAAACTGCTAAAACTGCTACGAGATGAGCTGACAAAACTTAAGAAAAGTAACTTCAATCAGCAAGTGGAAAACGCAAAAGATAACGAGATACGCAGCTTGAGAACCCAACTGGCGGAGAAATGACAACAACTTGAAAAGGTTTTAGGAGAACTAGCCGCCCTTCGAGGTGCATTCAAAGACTCCAGTAAACAAAAACTTGATGGAAAATTCGAAGACAGCCAGGAAAAACAGCAACCTACTATCGGTGCTATCCCCAAAAATAGCAAAACTTTAGAACAGATGGACTCCACCGACGAAAGCCAGAAAAAGGAGAGCTCCAAACAAGAACGCAAAAGGAACATGGAGCGAAATCACAAAAGGGAGGACAAATCGAGGAGTCCAATCAAGAAGAAGTCGGAAGCCAACTCGACAATGGAACAACGAAGGAATACGAGAATCAGACCTAGCTCCATAGAACCCATAGAAAAATTCAACCAGTATCGAAATAAAGAGGGTACAATCCCTATTGAATTCTCCGACTGAAACAGACAATAACGAACTACAAATTTCACCACCATCAAATAGAGTTAATTCTAGATCAAGAAGAAAAAATGAAACAAACATCAAACGAAATAACATCAAACCACTCGCCTGCGCTGACCCCGACCGGGGACGTTCCGGCACACCCCGATACACCTCCGGCGGCTGTCGGACCATTGAAAACCCTTCAGGCAAGTACAAATAATACCATTATAATGCAAATCAGTACCCCGTTTCAAGATCTCCTAGCAGACACCCCATAAATTGGTACTACTTTCGGCACTCAACCTACGGCGGACTTCGTGGTCCTTTCCGCTGCCTCAACGGCTGTCGAGGTATCGAGCAGGCGGGCCGCCCGCTTAGAAAAAATCGCAAGAACAACAACAGCATACTCGGTGGAATCGGTCTTGACAACTACTCAGGCAAAGCAAACAGACGAAGCATTATAATTGTCAACCAACGAATGCATCGGCGGGCCGAACCCTTCCAGTAGCCCTACAGTGGTAGGGCCAGACGGACGAAATATCGGCCGCACAATCCACAGTTTCCGGTCACCTACCCATCGCTATCTTAGTCAGTAGCCGGATGCTCATGACACCTAGCCACATTCACAGACAGAAGAAGCGCCAAAGAAATCAACGACCACACACCAGTTAACACCATACCACTCGTCTATTCACCAATTATCGGAGAAAATGCTTCGAACGAACTACCCACCAACCCCAGTTCGCCCAAATCAGGAAAGGAACTGCTCAAACCAAACGCCGACGTTTTTCTGCACCGTACTAGGAGGGTCAAGAACGAACCAAAAAAGGAGAATTCCAAAGTTAAAGAATATCCGGATATCGTACAACCCATCACACCACCAACACCGACAATCCAGTCCATCATTACCAGCGTAACAGAACATCATAGCTCCAGATCGGCCATACACAATCCGGGGGGGGTAAATGCTTAATCGCCATACAATGGAACGCCAATGGTCTAAGAACAAACCATGGAGAACTGCAGCACATGATCGCACAAACGGAACCAATTTGTCTGGCTCTACAAGAAACTCACCTACGAAAAGACATGGGCCGAACACCGTGGTTCGGAAACCGATACAATTGGGATACCGCTAGCGGTTCCAACCTACATCAGGCAGTAGGCATTGGTATCAGAGTAGATCTGCAAGCTGAACCAATCTCACTCGACACAGATTTAATCGTTGTAGCCAAATGGATTACGTACCCTAGGCAATGTACGACAGCAACAATATACATTCCTCAATATGTACGAGATGTCAAAGCCAAACTACTGAAACTGTTCGGTCAGATGTAGGCAGCCTTTCTCGTAATGGGCGATTTAAACGCCCACTACACGGCGTGGGGGTCATCCCGCTGCTGCCATCGTGTTAATGCAATGATGGAAGCAGTAGAGGAGGCAAATGCTGTCATCCTCAATGACGGAAGCTCAACATTCACGCGCGGCAGAACTGAATCTGCAATCGATCTAACGATCTGCTCTAGATCAATGGTAGGCTCCTGTGGATGGTCGATCCATAAGGACACGAGTGGCAGCGACCACTACCCCATAGAGATACACTACAACCAGATACCGCCTACAACCACTAGAAGAAGACGATGGCGGTATGACCAAGCGGATTGGGCTGCTTATGAAGCAACTATAGACGATCGCCTCGATAGGGACCGACAATACTCACTAACGGAAATTGCAGAGGTAGCACATCAAGCATCACAAACAAGCATCCCACGAACCAGTGGATTACCCCCACCTAAGGCGGTTTACTGGTAGAATAACGAGATAGCAGCGATTTTGAAAGCACGCAGGAAAGCCTTACGATTCCTTATAAAAAACGCCAAATCACCATCCAGAATGGTGAAATGATAGGTCGGCAGACTTTCGAAAGAAAAGGAATGAGGAAAGAGCAGCTATCCAAAAGCAAAAGCAGACAGTTGGTTAGAATTCCTTGACGGCATAGGTCCAGAGTCCTCGACGGTCGAATTATGGAGAAGGGTAAACATAATTAGTGTCAAACGCCGACAGAACGGACTGCCTCTCGAGATTAACGGCGTAACGACCGTGGATCCCGAAGAAATTGCGAATGAAGTAGGGCGGCATTTTCAACTCATGGAATCAGATGAATCCCTTCCGTCTAATTTCGCAAACCGCAAAGCTATTCATGAGGCGACACCAACAGTGTTCACACCCGATTCCAGTCAACATTACAATAGGCCGTTCTCTGGATCCGAGTTAGCAGCAGCACTCAGTGCATCCAGTGGAAATTCCGCGGGTCTCGACGAAGTGGGATATCCTCTTCTTCGACACCCTTCGCCAGCCGGGAAAAGGGCGCTTCTAGACAGCTTCAATAGACTGTGGGAGGGTGGACCCTTCCCAGACGACTAGCGGACGGTTCTCGTCGTGCCGTTACCCAAAAAATACCTGAGTAAGTGATCAGTAAGTGATTTTAGACCGATAAACCTGTTACCATGTACTGCGAAAACATTCGAAAAGATGGTTAACCGGAGATTATCAACCTTTCTGGAAGACAACGAACTACTAGACAAACGACAATTTGCCTTCAGAAAGGGCTTAGGACCGTGTCTTCACCTGGGCTCTCTAGGAGAAGTAATCCACCAAACACTAAACAGCGGCCAACACGCCGACATTACATTATTGGATATTGCAAAAGCGTACAACACTGTTTGGCGAGCAGGAATTCTTAAACAATTACACAAATGGGGGGTAAGGGGGAATCTTGGCCGTTTCGTGAAAGAATTTCTCAGCAACCGTCGCTTTAGAGTAGGCATTGGGGGAACCCTTTCTGAAAAATTCAACGGAGTCCCCCAGGGTTCGGTGCTAGCCTTGACACTATTTTTAGTTGGAATAAACTCACTTTTTTCCGCACTCCCGAAAGATATATACATATTTGTATATGCTGACGATATCGTCTTAGTAGCTACCGGCAAAACAAAAGCACGCATCAGGATAAAAATATAAGCTGCGGTTAATGCCGTTAGTCGATGGGAAAACTCGGTCGGCTTCAACATCGCTGCAAGCAAGAGCATTATAACCCATTGCTGTCGATCTTACCACATAGCCACTGACAGACCTATTTTGAACGGATCCGTAATTCCGTTTCGGAAAGAGCCAAAAATTTTAGGAGTCACTCTGGACAGGAAAATGACGTATGGCGAATGACCCTGTGTTGTTGAAGCCCAATAAATAAATAATAGTAAATAATAATAATAATAAAATGACGTGCATACCTCATTTTCGGCAGATCAAGAAAGACTGCCAAAGTCGAAAGCGCGTAGTCCGGACGATAAGCTCGCGTCATCCGAAGTGCAATCGTAAAACCGCTCTAAACGTGTCACAAGCAATCATTAGTAGTAGAATCTTCTACGGTTTGACTAGTAGAAACTTAGAGGGAGTCATAGAAAATTTGGCCCCAGTCTATCACGAAGCGATAGACTGGGGTCAAAACTTACTACCAAGCACCCCAGCCGAAGCTGCATGCGTGGAGGCTGGCATTTTCCCCTTTCGATGGACAACAGCTGCGACGGTGCTCAGAAGAGCTCTTGGATTCCTCGAACGGACATCAGGAAATGAGTGTTTGCTGCAAAACATAGCAAATGACATCTACGAAAAGTACTCTGGGAATCTACTACCAATCATTGCCCGGCGGCATAGAACTTGGCCACGCTCCTGGTCGGACAGAGGTCCCAACATCGACATCAGTTTATCGCGGAAAATCAAGGCAGGAGATTCCCCCAATGTCGTAGGAGCCGCGTTTCGGCAACTTCTGAATGGGAAATATCTTAACCATGTCCAAATTTCCACAGACAGATCGAAATCGGATGAGGGGGTCGGAGTGGGAGTAAGTGGCATTGGAACTGGCCTTGCCCTCCGCCTACCATCCACCTGCTCCGTCTTCTCAGCGGAGACTTCGGCTGTAGCAACGGCAATCGCAAACAAAACGGAAAACATACCCACGGTAATATTCTCTGACTCACTAGGTGTACTCACGGCACTCGAATCTGGGCAATCGACACAGTGGCATTCGGGGAAATACCGACGCAGACAGAATAGCAGCCATAGGTCGTAGAGCTAGAAAACTGCTATCGAAGGAAGTACCCACCACAGATATATACATCGAATTTACAAAAAAGGCGAAAAGAAAATTTCACACCTGCTCGTCAACTGCAAAGAGTTGGAAGATCTACGAAAAACATACCACATGTCTTCGTCCATTCGAGAAATACTTTCTAATGATCCCGTACCCGAAGATAACCTTTTAAAATTTCTCAAAGATGCAAACTTGCTTAGTAATATATAATGGATTCCTCAACCGCGGGCCCTCCGCCACACCCATACCGGGTGCTAGGGAGATTTCCTGGCATCAACCAACACATATCTTCAAAAGGAGCCAATCTGCACAAATCTAAACAAGACAGCAGCCAGCGCATGGGCCCTCCGCCACACCCCAAATGGGACGTTGGGGAGGTCTTCCATGGCCCACTGAACACTTATACTTTGACATACTCAAGAACACTCAGCGAGTGGAACTTCTTCAGACCCATTATGAGGACGAATCCGGAGCAGAATTCTAAAGAACATAAAGTTTAAATTGTTAAATGAAATATACATTATATTTTAAAAATCTAAAGGTGAATGACCTCTGAGGTTAAAACCTAAATAATTAACGGGTAGGCGCGTAGAGGCTGATATGCGCTAGTAGCTCCGGATCATCATATTCAGCCAGCAGAATCTTTGACACAAAGGTAGCTTGCGCTGCATGTCTCCGGCGTGTTAAAGTATTAAGTCCTAAAAGACGACAACGATCCTCGTACGATGGCAGGTTTAATGGATCGTTCCACGGCAATTCACGTAACGCATATCGTATGAATTTACGCTGGACTGCTTCGATCCTAAGGCTCCACGTAGCTTGATAAGGGCACCAAACGACGTTTGCAAATTCCAACTGCGGGCGCACCAATGAGCAATAAAAAGCCTTGAAACATAGAGGATCCCGAAATTTGTTGAATATTTTGAAAATAAATCCCAGCAATCGATTGGCTTTGTCGATGGTCGCTGAGACGTGATGAGTATACGTTAGCTTTTCATCAAGAATGACTCCTAGATCCTTCACGTGGTCAACGCGTTGTAGCTGAGTTCCCGCGATGTTATAGTTGAAGCACAGATAACAGACGTATAGGCTCGATTTGAATCGTGTGTAAATACCCGCTGTTGAAATTCCGAATAAATCAGACATCTGAAACATGTTTGACAAACGTTTGCAGATGGCGCAGTGATCACTACAATGCAGTTCGAGTGCAGCTGTCAAACACGTGTAGCAAACAGTTGCGCAGATGGCAATAGTGAAACACGGATTTTCAACGTATATCAATTTGAAAGTTTACACAGGTTTTTGAAGAAATTTTGTTCTAGCCTAAACGTCTGTTATCTGTGGTTGAAGGTAAGCATATTTCTCGTTCAATAATAGCTGATGACAAAACATTTGGCAACGCTAAGGACCATCATGTTTCTTACACACCAGCTATAAAAGGTGTTAATAAGATGCTGTAGCTCACGGCAATCGGCTTCATTCCGTATAACAAGAAAAAAATTAGGAGTCGTCGGCAAAAAACAGCTTTCCTCCACTTTGAACGAAAACCGCATCGTTCACGAACAGTGAAAAAAGTAGTGGACCTAGCGTACTACCTTGAGGAACTCCGGAAGTGTTGAAAAAGGATTCTGAAACAATATCGCCAATTTGAACAACGACTTCACGGTGTACAAGGTAGGATCGAAGCCAATGGCAGAATCTAGTAGAACACCCTAGCTTATTAAGCTTTGTTATCTCATGATTAACTCTATCAAAAGCTGCCTTTAGATCAGTGTAAACAGTATCCACCTGTAATTTCTTAGACATTTGTTCCGTGTAAAATGACGTGAAGCAGACGAGATTCGTCTCGACTGAACGTCCTGGGAAAAATCCGTGCTGAGATGTACTGATGTAGTGTCGACAAGCAGAAAATAACGCTTCGTTGATAATTGATTCAAACACTTTAGATTCGACTCCTAGCGAAGTGATTCCGCGATAGTTCGCTATGTTGCGTTTGTCACCTTTCTTGAATACCGGGACATTACTGAACATTTCCAATCCTCAGGAAACGTTTGCTGCTGAAGCGATATGTTAAAAATATATGCAAGTGGTGTTACAAGTAAGTCCGAACATTTTTTCAATATAGTTGAAGGTATAGCACTGAGGCCGGGTGCATAAGATGACTTGGTTTTCAGGATTGCAGATATAACCATTTGTTCAGAGACAGTACACACATCAAAATCAACAGCACAATCAGGAACGTCACGAGAGGCATTTTTGAGTTCGATTGCGGTTGGCGAGTCAGTTGAAAAAACACTCGAGAAGAATCTGGCAAACAGCGTACATTTCGCCACAGTTGTCGTAGCTTCTTCGCCGTCGTAAAGCATCCTTGATGGAAGTCCAGTTTCTTTTCGCTTCGTGTTGACAAATGACCAAAAGTCCTTCGGGTTTCGGCGTAGATTATTCTGGATGCGGTTTACATAGCATTTGTACAGAAGCTTGTTGTAACAACGATACTCATTACTGGCTAAAGTGAACATGCGCTTAGAAAGAGGACTCCGTCGATTTGTGTACGCACGTAGGGTTTTTGCAGGAGTACGTTTTAACTTTCGAAGAGTGCTGTTTGATCAGGGCGGCTTGCTAGGAGGCTGACATTTAGGCACTGAGGTCTCAACACAGTTCAGTAGTAGTCGCTTGTAGAGGGCAACTGCAACATTAACACTCACTTGGGCATGCAGTATACTCAATTTGCGACAAACAACTGCGCAGCTTTACAAAATCAGTTTTGCGAAAGTTGAGACGGTCGACAGAAAGAGTTTCTGCTTACTGAGCTGAGCGAATAGTGCCAATTTAGATTTCAAGCGCGTGATGAAAATTGTCAAGTGGAACAATCACGCTGGATGCTTCATTGACGGAACATACAGGTATAATAGTTTCAATAACAAAGACGAGATCTAGAAGGCGTGACTGGTGGTTAGGAATCATGCTTACTTGACTTAGTCAGTTGAAAGCAAATCCGTCCAGTAGCAAACGACTGGAGATGTTGGTTGTCGAAGCAATCGGGTCTGAGTAAGCGTATCCGTGTCGTGACGGCACCCAAATGAGCCCTGGCTGATTGAAATCACCAAGGACAATCATCACGCCATCCACCCCAGCTTGTGAAGAAGCGTTATACACAGCATCCATGTGAAGTTGCATGATATTGCAGTCGAGTCGCTTTTCAGGAGGAATATAGATGGTACCAATATAAAAGTTCCTCGATGGAGTTGTCATTCTAACCCAAACAGCCTCAACACTGGTTAAACTACCTACATCCATCTCACATGAGGTGAGGCAAATGCGATGGAAACAGCAATCAAAACTCCTCCTCCACGTCCGCGAATACTGTTGCCACTATTTCGGTCCGCACGGTATACGGTGTAAGCATCGCCGAAAAGATGCACAGATGTTATCCGCGCATCAAGCCATGTTTCGGTGAAGACGCAATCGTAGTCACCGTCTACAGCAGCTAAATACACGTCATCAATTTTCGTCTTAAGTTCTCTCGCGTTCTGATAGTAAATCCGCAAACCATCAGTGTCATGTGAGAGGTGTCGTGCTGCATGCGAAGTTTCAGGACTGCGGGCTCGATGATCACCATCACCGCAAATAGCGCGAGGAGAGCAGGATGTACTGTTGTCCGGAAGGGGAAGGAGCTGCGATGCGGAGGGAATGACTGCGTCAGAACTGTTGTGTCCAGCGGCTGACTGCAATGGGAGGCATACTTGAAGGTGCGCAGTATCACGTGTAGCTTCGGAAGGACATATAATCTTCAAATGTTTACCTGAGCGGACAGATGCGATGCGATCGAAATTATCATTTTGACATTGAAGGTTCGCTGGAGTTGTAGAGTCGATTGAGTTGTGTTCATCAGCAGACTGTAAGTGAAATTTACATTGAGGGTGTGCAGCATCTTTAAGTACTTCGGAAGGACATATACCCTTCTTGGCTTTACCTGACACAGAAGAAGTTGCCGATTCGTCAGGTAGTCCGAGGTCGCTCACCGAGGAACATGAAATTAGATAGACGAGTTTATCCGGGATAGCTTGGCGCTACTGTCCACCACCAGATGGGTTCTTCTCCGCAGCAATCCTGATGATAGGCCGTTGGATTTTTGAATTGGTCACAAATTCACGGAAGTAGATGTTCTCCAGCCAAGAGTCTTTGGACAGAGCCTTATCCCTGCATGATTTGCTAACGCCAACTTTGAAGGTGATGAAGCTCAGCGATGAGAGATCCTTGCCTTTAGGAACTATTTTTAGTTGCATATCCTTTCCCAGACAATCTTTCACAAGTGTAGAAACTTCATCGTTCGTCGTGCTGGGATCAAATGCAGACAAGTAGACCCATAACAGCTCCTCAGGTGGTGATACTGTTTTTATCGTTTCAAACGCAGCTTTTGCTCCACGAATATTAGTGATATTTGCTATGAGCAGATCATCTTCGCGCTTGCGCTTAGGAGTGTTTGGAACGGGATTATATGCAGCAAGGTATATTTACCGTTGTAGATAGCGGTTTTGTGTCGACTTTAACCGAGAGAGCTTTAACGACATCTTTTAAATCAGCTATGTCATCCATTAATGATTTCAGAGAATTGTCGTCGGGCATTGTATTGTTGCAATAATGCGAAGCCATTATACGCAAATTATCGTTACAAAACAAATCAGCACATCCATTACACATCCAGAATAAATTCCGTGAGTGGATTCCCAGGACATCACTAACGCCATAATTCATCTTGACACATATCATGTGAAACGAATTTCCGCAGTACCCACGACAGGTGATTCGCTCAGAAGCATTTATGACTTTCGAGCAGTTGGTACAAGCCATGCTTTGGAGCGATGAAAATAACGCCTACCGGGTATGCAATAAACGCAGCAAAAATGAAGCGAGCTTGCATGCAACTATCAGCTATCCACCAGAAGATGTCGTTTTTGCCAACAAATTGAGCGTAATGTTGTGCAAAGTGATAACGTCAAGTAGAAAAAAACACAAAACTATCACTTTTACTAAAAAACAACACTTGCAGCTATCAGATATGATGCTGGTTAAGTTCACGAAACTTCAATGTACTTGCACAACCGATTAACACGAAAAATAAATAGTACAAAAATAAAAGCGATCACTATTGTTCAACAAGTATAAATTAAAAAGAAAACTACTAGCTTTGTTGACGACCGGGGTATAGCAAACAGTGATGCCAAGATTGATAACAATAACAATAACAATTAACATTAATTTCAGAACTCTGGAATGAGCTTCTATTGAAATGTTTTTAGACAAGTATTTGATATTGATGTTATTAGACAACTGTGCGATCAAGTTACAGATAAGGATCGCAATTTTTGAAAGGTCCTCATGATGTTTCAAACAATAAGTTATCAATGTACTGATCAGCTAATTTTCATTGTAATTTTGAATTAAATCAGTCAGTATCAATAATCTTTTTACTTCAACCCAATTAATTTTTTTGGGTGAGGGGGGTGTGTGGTTAAACCCCAAATCCTCCTCTTGACTACACCGCTGCTTGAAGTTATTTATTTCGCGTTTTATTTTACGAGATATGTTTCAGATCGATTCGATGGTTATAAGTCAGGAGGTTCGCGAAAATGAAAATTTTTGCCCTGAAAAGTAATCTAGTTCCATCTAGACAAGCTGGAATTATTCGGTGGTTATTCTAGCGGTTGTAGATAGAAAAAATGAAATACGAAATTCGTTTTATCGAAATAATAGTTAGCTCATTTAAATGGATTATCACAATATTGAATAATAAATAGGCGACAAAGGGTAATCCACAAACAACAAGCCATAACTTTTAAAGTATTCAAAATAAGTATTTGATGTCTTCAGTAAAGATATTCGCAAATGTGATAGCTACAAATTTGCTGAAGGCATTTTTTCAATACAATCACTTCCAAGAAATATTATAAAAATATGTCACTCGTAGGGGGATTAATCAGTAAAATCACAATACCAAAAGAAAGGGCATATTGTATGCTTTAAATTGTCTGAATATACTGTTGACCTAAAATTATCCGTTTTGGAGCCAATAATACATTGAATGTTTTTGGTCTTAATTCCAGCTATGGGAAATGATAAAAATCTT
Organism: Topomyia yanbarensis; assembly: GCF_030247195.1. Taxonomy (NCBI): domain Eukaryota; kingdom Metazoa; phylum Arthropoda; class Insecta; order Diptera; family Culicidae; genus Topomyia; species Topomyia yanbarensis. Next base: position 225,357,811 of record NC_080671.1, on the reverse strand, counting down.
TCGTCCGCATTTAATGTTAAATACCTCTTTTAATAATAGTCCGACTACATCTAAAGTTCGCTCGAGAGGTATTCGTATAAGCTTTGTAAAAATATATAAATTGTTTAGTTACATTGTCAATTTCGGCAGCAAATTTAAAAAAAAACTGCAAAAAACGCGATTTTTGCACCTTCAAACATTCATATCTTGGAAACTAAACATCAGAATCAAAATCTATTTAATAGCGTTCTGTCTGGGTGATAGGCCTTTTATTTAAAATTAGTTTTGTTAAGATCGCTTCAGCCGTTGCTGAGAAAAACGTTTGATAGTTTGTCCGTTACACACACACGTTAGTCGGGCGAACGCCGGTTGTTATAGGAGGAGATTTCAACGCTTGGGTCGTGGAATGGGGTAGCAGGCTGACCAACGCAAGAGGTTACAGCCTATTGGAAGCTTTGGCAAAGCTGGACGTAAAGCTATGCAATGAAGGTTCCGCTAGCACATTCCGTAAAGACGGTCGGGAATCCATCATCGACGTAACATTCTGCAGCGCGTCGCTGATGGATGACATGAATTGGCGAGTTAGTGAGCAGTACACATATAGTGATCACCAAGCCATCCCCTACACCATTGGTCGGCGAAATCGTACGCCGACGCAGAGAGTGAGGACTGGCGAGCGGAAGTGAAAAATAAAGGAATTCGACAAGGACCTTTTTGTGGAAGCACTTCGTGCTGACAGCGTCACTCCTCTTTTTTTTTTGGCAGCACTGCTTTATGGTGGTGAACGCAAGTTTCTTTTTGTGCTTATAAAATTGTTTTATTTTAGTGTGCTATTAGCTCAGTTTAATTGTGATATATGTTTTAAAATGTTCATCAGTGTTATTGTCGCCTGAATGAATCAAGGGCCGGTGTTTATATTTGCAATTTAAGTGTTATTTGTGCTCGAAATTATAGTGGCTTTAAGCATACTTCAGTCTTACCATTGTTCTTTTCTAAAAATTTGCAGTTGTGTGTACCAGTGCTTGTACCGATCAGCTGTGTTATTTTTCTTGTCTTCACTTATATGAATGGTTACAACGGTGCAACCGGTGATTACGTGTTTGCGCTCGATCGGCCGGTGTGATTTTAGTTCGGCTCGAGTACACTGATTGTGGTTTCTGTCATCTGGTTGGGGCTCTCTGGCTATATGCAGCTACTTAGTCGTAGTCTGCATGTACATTGGGAGGGTTCTGAATCAGTACGGGAGAATACAACGGGTATTCTGTACAGCAGAGTGGTTTCGGTGCTTGCTGGGGTAACTTTCGCTGCGTACCGCTGTAACCAAACGGCCGGTCTGCATGTGTTATAGCCTATCGTCGGCTCAGACTGTTCAAACGTCGTAGCTGTGATAAGTTGCACCCGGTGGTCTGCTTTCAGTACGCTTGGTTGTGTAGTGTGGCCCTATAAGTGAAGACCAATCATCTAGTATTTTTATTACTCCAGCAGATGCATTTCTGATTGGTACAAGGTAGGTATTGCGTGCTCCATGATTGCTTGATGGCACAAGATAGTATAGCATCACCTTCTGCCTGTTGATTTTTTTAGAAGCAAATACTGTTGTGCTTTTACAATATATACATTTTTTTCCTTATTTTATTTGTAATCATTTATTGTTGCTTCGTCTACTGTTAACTTATTTAGAGCGTTCGTTTAAATTTTTTTTTGCCTGTTCGTGATGGATAATGATAATGTTATTTGTGTTGAATGTAATAAAAAGGAGGCTGATTCCAGCAAACTCGTTACTTGTTTATACTGTTTTAAAAGTGCGCGCTATAAATGTCGTAATATTATCGGCAATGCCATTCGTCGTGTAAAAGATAACATGTACTTTTGCACACCTAGCTGTTCTGACATTTACAAACAAATCGTTCTAATGCAAAATAATAAAAATGATATAGTTTCTGCCTTAGGTGCTGAATTGAGGGAAACTATTGCAAATGCTGTGGCTTCCGAAATGCAGAATTTGAGGGAGGAATTCAAGTCCATAACTTCTGCTATTGAAACCTCGCAAGATTTCCTTTCATCAAAATTTGATGCAATTGTATCAGATTTTGGTGATTTGAGATCTGAAAACGAGGCCCTAAAACGTGAGATAAAATCTTTAAAACAAACACAGGCATGCCTCTCCACCAATGTGAACAAACTGGAAGCGAATTTAGATAAAACCATAAGGGGAAACGTTTCTGACAACGCGATTATCTTGGGAGTGCCTTTCCTTTCTAACGAAGATTTAGTCGGTCTAGTTATAAAAATTGCAAATTGCATTGGTGTGCCCTTAGGCCGCGATGCAGTGATGTCTGCTTCAAGGTTGTCGCCAGGGAATAAAGTTACTAATAGCCTGGTTCCCATCAGAGTGATTTTTAAAGACAATGGAGATAAGGAAAAGTTGTTTGCAAACAAGAAAGAGTTTGGTAGGCTATTATCTACTACGATCGATAAATCTTTACTCATGAATGGAAAACCTACATACGTTGCAATAAGAGATGAGTTAACACCGCTTTGTTTAAATATGTGTGGTCAGGTAGAGGTGGAGTTGTCCTTGTAAAGAAGGATGAAAGGGCAAAACCTTTACTCATTAGGAATCGGAATGACCTTAATCGCACTATTAGCTATCACATGGAGAACTTGGATTCAGGAGATCATTTAAATAGAGCATCGAAAATTTCCCCACCCCCAAAAAGAAAGCGTAATAATGTTCGAATATACGAGGCAGCTTCTCATCAAATAAATAATAATATAATATAAATACATTTGTTATGTCATATAAACCTATATTTTATGCCAATGGGTTACATTAACAACTTCTTGCATGATGATATCGATAGTTACAATAAAAATGCATCAAGTAGCAAAAACAAATTCTTAAATATTTTGCAATGGAACATACGAGGTATGAACGATCTTAACAAGTTTGACAATATCTTACAAACCCTCGATCACTGTAATAACATGATTGATGTGGTTGTCATCGGTGAAACGTGGGTTAAATCTGGAAATGAGGATATTTTCAAAGTTCGTGGATATAATAGCGTTTTTTCATGCAGAGATCAATCAAACGGTGGACTGGCAATCTATATAAGGAATAATATGTCACATAGAGTAGTAAGTAGCGCAGTCACTGACGGCTTTCATCATATTCATATCGAGTTATGTATCAGCCGAATTTACTATGATATCCACAGTTTATATCGCCCCCCTTCGTATGACATTGGAAACTTTCTAAACAAACTTGAAAATGTCTTGTCCACAACTTCAAATACACATCCATGTTTTATTGTAGGAGATGTTAACATACCAGTAAATCTCCCGAACAATAATGTTGTTACTAGATATTTAACTCTCCTTAAGTCATATGGATTCGCGTGTACGAACACATTTACGACGCGCCCAGCCAGTTCTAACATTTTAGATCATGTTACTTGTAGACTTGAGGATGTTCCACGTTTGCGGAATGACACTGTTTTTACGACAGTTAGTGACCATCTTCAAATATTTTCTTCCTACAAACTAGCAGTAGAAAAAGAACCTGTAAAATTGACAAAAACCATTGTCAACCATGAAAAGCTTAATAACGATTTCACTAATTTTATAAATGGCTTTCAGGTAACTGATGATGTGGACGCGTGTTTTAATAGTATTATTTCTGTGTACAATTCTCTACTAACACAGTGCTCGAAGACAGTCTCCAAAACTATTAAGTGTAAAGGTGCCTACTGCCCATGGATGAATTTTGACCTGTGGACAATGATTAAAATTAAGAGTAATTATCTAAGAAGGGTAAAAAACAATCCTAATGACGAACACCTCAAAGCTCTACTGCGTCATGTCACAAAAAAAGTTGATGTTTTGAAGAAACGCTGTAAAAAAAACGTATTTTGAAAATATTCTCACTAACACACCTCATTCGAAGCTCTGGAAAAACATAAATAATATTTTCGGTCGCTCTAAAGTTGAGAACTCCATCAGCTTGATATGCAATGGTGTTAGAATAGACGAACCTAGCGCGGTATGCGAAGTCATGAACGACTACTTCTCCACCGTAGGAAAAAAAACTGGCTGATAGTATACCCTCCACTCCTAGAGCCGATCCGCTTGCCAATATGTTACGCATACGTGAAACGATCTACATGCGTCCTGCAACCGTCAATGAAGTAATTTTATTAATCAACGGTCTCAAGAAAATCCATAGCTGTGGTCCCGATAATGTTCCCCCCAGTATTCTGAAAACTAATTGTACCGCGTTTGCCAACATCCTCACCCAAATTTTCAATATAATACTTGAAACCGGCTGTTATCCAAACTGTTTAAAATTAGCTAAAGTAATCCCCATTTGGAGACCCTTGCGACTCGTGCAACTATCGTCCGATAACAACAGTCTCAGTTTTCAACAAAGTTCTTGAAAAACTGTTGATCTCTCGATTACTAGAATTTTTAAACAAACACAAGATAATATATAACTTCCAGTACGGCTTTAGACAGGGTTGTAGTACTTTAATTGCATTAACTGAATTAATCGATTCTATTGCAAAAGAAATTGACGAAAAAAAAGTTGTTGGCGCCCTTTTCCTGGATTTAAAAAAAGCGTTTGATACACTAGATCACTCTATTTTGTTAGGAAAGTTAGAATTTTATGGTATAAGGGGTTTAGCCAATGATCTGATTCGCAGCTATTTGACGAATAGGATTCAATGCGTGTCTATTGGAAATGTATCTAGCTCGTATAGAAGCATCGAAATAGGAGTTCCACAGGGCAGCAATATTGGTCCATTGCTATTCTTGCTTTACATAAACGATTTAGGAAGGCTTAAATTAAAAGGTACACCTCGTCTTTTTGCAGATGATACCGCCTTGTTTTATCCAAACACCAGCTGTAGTGGTATTGTGCGAGATATGGAAGATGATTTAAAATTGCTTATAAAATATTTCAACGCTAACCTTCTCTCCTTAAATTTATCCAAAACCAAATATATGATTTTCCATTCATTTAGAAGATCTATAGCCCAACACCCTGACCCGTGTACTGAAAACTACATGATCGAGGAGACGAAAGTCTTCAAATACCTGGGTCTTTGTCTTGATTCCACACTTTCTTGGAACGACCATATAAAATCACTTGAAAAAAAGATCGCTTCATTATGTGGGGCTATGCGCCGGGTTTGTTCTTTTATCCCACAGCACGTACTATTGAAGTTCTACTATGCGCATATCCATTCCCTTTTAAATTACCTTGTATCACTGTGGGGGCATGCCAGCATATCCAATTTAAAAAAGCTTCAAACACTTCAGAATAGATGCCTTAAAATTATATTCAAGAAGCCAATCATGTATCCAACTATCCTGCTTTATACTAATAATTCTCATAACATATTGCCCTTGCTTGGATTGACTGAATTACAAACAATATTGTATGTTTTTAATGCACAGTACAACCCTCTAGCACATAACAACATACGGTTTACTACAGGCATTCGTATGTATACCACTAGGCAAGCCAATAATTTACAACGCACCAGGGCTTTCAGCAACCTTGGTCAGAAACGCATTTCCTTTGCCGGGCCAACGATTTTCAATCAGCTTCCTACTGAGTTAAGACAGATAACAAATCGCATCCATTTTGAAACAAGCTTAAAACGTTATTTGAAAAATAAAATTAGTGTGTTTTTAATATGAACTTAACATGAACTGCATAAACTTGATGTTCCCCCAAAAAGCTTTCTTTCTTTTCCTTTTCCATTTTCTTAGAATGTTAATATTAAATTTAAATTTAGTTTAAATAGTTTAGTTTAAAATCCGAATCTATTTAATATTAATACTACAGCGGGCCCCTTAAAAGGAATTAGCGTTCCACTGGGTGCTCTTTGTAGCTATTATTTGTACATTATACTGTAATGTTTGTGCCGGTTACTTTCACGTGTTAATTTTGTCTATTTTTTCGTTCTCAGCGTCTTCGCGAATACCTTTTTTTCATTTTTGTGCTGACCTTTTTTTTGCACGCTGAGAACTGATGTGTCCACTACCAGGGGGCTCTCTTTGCGAGCCTTTTGGTGTGGGAGTGAGAGGCGGGCAATTAAAAAAAACAAACAAAAAAAAAAAAATTCCGAGTGCCGATGAGCTGTCGGAAACAATAGCTAAGGCATGCGATATAACAATTCCGAGGAAAATGGAGCCGAGGAACTACCGGCGTCCAGCGTACTGATGGAACGAAAGGCTAAGCATCCTCCGGGCTACTTGCCTAAAAGCCAGAAGACGCGTTCAGAGAGCAAGATCTGAGGCAGTCAGAGAACAGTGTAAGGTAACATTCCGGGTGGCCAGAGCCGCTTTTAAACGTGAGATAGTGCTAGGCAAGTCCACCTGCTACACGGAGCTGTGCAGAGAAGTAGACGCTAACCCCTGGGACAATGCTTACCGTGTCGTTATGGCCAGGATCAAAGGCCCAATGACACCAGTCGAAATGTGCGGCGACAAGCTGAAAATTATCGTGGAGGGCCTTTTCCTGAAACACGACCCAACCGTATGGCCACCTACACCGTACGCTGATGCAGATGGTGGAAATGCAGGTGACAATTGGGTTTCCCACGACGAGCTCCTTATAGTGGCAAAAGGGCTGAAAGCGAAGAAAGCCCCCGGACAGGATGGTATCACCAACGTGGCACTGAAGATTGCGATCCTGGCGTTTCCGGACATGTTCAGGATAGTCCTACAGAAATGCCTGGACGATGGCTACTTCCCGGATAGATGGAAGATCCAGAAGCTGGTGTTACTACCAAAACCAGGGAAACCACCAGGAGATCCAGCATCGTATCGGCCTATATGCCTGCTGGATACGCTCGGTAAACTCCTGGAAAGACTCATCCTCAACAGGCTGACGACCTATGCTGAAAGCGAGAACGGACTATTGCAGAGACAGTTCGGGTTCCGGAAAGGAATATCGACGGTGGACGCCATCCGCATCGTCATCGCGAACGCGGAGAATGCATTGAAGCAAAAGAGAAGGGGTAATCGCTACTGCGCCGTGGTAACGATAGACGTGAAGAAAGCGTTCAACAGTGCTAGTTGGGGAGCCATCGCCGTAGCGTTGCATAGAGTGCGGGTTCCGGACTATCTGTGCAAGGTTTTGAAAAGTTACTTCCAGAACCGAGTACTGGTCTACGAAACGAACACGGGGCAGAGGTCGATTAGGGTAACGGCGGGAGTACCTCAGGGCTCTATACTCGGCCAACGCTTTGGAATATTATTACAACGGAGTGTTAACACTGAAACTGCCCAGAGGAGTGGAGATCATCGGCTTTGCAGATGATGTTGTCCTGACGATAACGGGCGAGACCCTTGAGGAGGTGGAGATGCTGACGCCAGAGACAATAGGCATCGTGGAAACCAGGATGGTTAACGTCAAGTTTCAGCTGGCACAGACTGAGGTAGTGCTGGTTAGCAACCGTAAGAAAATCCAGGGTCTCGAGATCAGCGTCGGGGGACAATCCATTCCATCGATGCGCGCGCTGAAGCACTTGGATGTGATGGTTGACGATCGGTTGAATTACAACTGCCATGTCGACTATGTATGTGAGAAGGCTGCGAGGACAACTAGCGCATTAACAAGGATCATGCCGAATCACGGAGGGGCAAGAGGCAGCACGAGACGTCTCCTGGCGGGTGTCTCATCCTCAATCCTGAGATATGGCGTACCGGCCTGGGCTGCTGCGCTGAACTCAAAGCGGAACCGGACGAAGTTGACAAGCACTTTTCGCCTAATGGCTGTTCGTGTCGCAAGTGCGTACAGAACGATATCGTTGGAGGCGGTATGCGTAATTGCCGGGATGATTCCCATCTGCATCACTCTGGCTGAGGACGTAGAATGCTACCAGCGGAGAAATGAACGTAATGCAAGGAGACTGGTTCGAGCAGACTCGTTGGCTAAGTGGTAGCAAGAGTGCAATTACGCGGAGAAAGGAAGGTGGACCCACCGACTCATCCCAAATATGTCTACTTGGGTACATAGGAAGCATGGAGTGGCGAACTTCCATTTGACGCAGTTTTTGTCCGGGCATGGATGCTTCCGAAATATCTACATCGGTTTGGACACGGTTCGTCACACCTTTGCCCGGAGTGTGTGAACGTGCAACACGTGGTCTTCGAATGCCCCAGATTCGAAGAAGTCCGAAGGGGTATGCCTGATATAGCAGTGGACAATATCGTCGAAGAGATGTGCCGCGACGAGCATATCTGGGACGCTGTCAACAGAGTTGTTACGAGTATACTCTCCGAGCTGCAAAGGAAGTGGCGAAGGGACCAAAAATGTAACGACATTGCTTAGAACGCTGCAGTGGAGCCACAAATCGGGTTTCGGGAGAAATTCCGCCGCCGGGAAACTCACCGACGGTGTAGACTGGGTCCACCGCCGGGGAACAGTTGAGTAGTACGCGATGTAGCACTGGGCTCGGGTCGTCGGGGCGCCAGCGAACGGACGTCAGGCTTCACTGGAATTGCTGTACCGACCTCGACACTCTACTGGTTAGCTCGTGAGTAGGCTAGATCCACCGTCGGGGATTACACCGAGTAGACCGCGTCATATAGCTAGAAGTGGGTCATTGGGGCGCCATTGAACGGAAGCTACGCTCTACCCGGAATCGCTGGATCTGCTGGCTGGCCGTTGAGTAGGCTAGGTCCACCGCCGGGACTAGACCGAGTAGACGAGGGGGGTAGCTTAATGGCTCACAGAAACGTACATCGGTATCGGGAGCGCTCTGCCACCGGGGAATTCACGATAGGGTTGATTCGGCGCCGTGACTACCCGACAGAATTTTGAGGAGGAGGAGCTAATTGGCTCACGAAACAAATACCGGTAACAAAAGAAATTCCATTGTCGGGGAACTCTCAATCGGAGTAGGATAAGCGGTAAAGCTGGAAGATTTTAGTAGAGCTAAATGGCTCAAGAAAGCGGGTATCGGTGTCGGGGGAAATTCCTACGTCGGGGAACTATCGGTCGGAGTAGGATGAGTTCACCGTTGAGCACTATCCAAGCGGATCGTGATAAGGCCGGGAGCTGAATGACTCACGGAAACATGAGCTGAATGGCTCAGGGAATCAGCACCTAAACGGCTCACCACAGGGACGAGAAATAAACGGCGACGTAATGGATGGAGACAAGAAGCAGGAGATGAATCGAGAGTTAAATCAAAGCTCATAGGTCGTGCACTCAATACCAAGCGAGGCTCCGAGATAGAGCAGCAGAAAGAGGTGCGACGAAAGCGCAACCACCCCCCCCCCCCCACGAAGTAATACGATGACGTAGTTCCGTGGGGAAGAAGGGCGTAAAAAGTAAGGAATATTTTTAGTGGTTAGGCACGAACGTGAGTCGTGAGTCCCACACAGTGCCAATACACTACAAGCCAGGCTTTTGAAGCTTTTTTAACCTTACTATTAAAAAAAGCACACACACACACAGACAGAGAGAGATAGAGAGAGAGAGAGAGAGAGAGAGAGAGAGAGAGAGAGAGAGAGAGAGAGAGAGAGAGAGAGAGAGAGAGAGAGAGAGAGAGAGAGAGAGAGAGAGAGAGAGAGAGAGAGAGAGAGAGAGAGAGAGAGAGAGAGAGAGAGAGAGAGAGAGAGAGAGAGAAAGAGAGAGAGAGAGAGAGAGAGAGAGAGAGAGAGAGAAGAGAGAGAGAGAGAGAGAGAGAGAGAGAGAGAGAGAGAGAGAAAGAAAGAAAGAGAGAGAGAAAGAGAGAGAGAGAAAGAGAGAGCTCAACCGGAGTGCCAACCGGCACATCAGGATCGACGCCAGTAACATTCTGATTATGGCATACTGGCCTTGGCAAACGACAACGGACCGGACACGGATTTCGAATAGGATGGCGACTTTGGGCTGACAGGCGTGCTGTTTTACTCTAATAAGGAAGGATGACACCGACCTGAAATGGCGATTGGGCTAACAGCATGGCTGCCTCCGTCCCAATAGAACCCTGGCAGGTCTCCGAGTACGTTCGAAACACGTCATCATTTGGTTGCTGGTACTAGGCTCGGTTGGAGCATTCCCGATTTACGCCGATCGGGCTCTGAACACTACTCCCCATGAAGGTGTCAACCCTTGCATGATCTCCCTGTTGCCTTTTGGCAGTATAGATAATCATGGGATCACGAGAGGCGACTATGTGCAGCGAGTGGAGATAGCGGCCCGGATTTGAGACCCAATAAAATGGGAATAAACAAGCAATTAACATAAACGGAGCAGGCACGGCGAATCCGTTCGCCAGAGGCGGGTTAGTGAGGTCACCACCAGCAGCAACCAAACTCACTCAGCAAGAGCAGAAGGTGGAGAAGCAGCAGCAACAGCAGCAGCCGCAACAACAGCCAGGGCAGAGCGCCAAACGTAGTGGCAGCGAAGCACTTGGTGGAGGAGCTCCACAAGTTTGTGGATGCAAGAAACAATGTCCATAAGGACATTAAAGAAATGGTCATTAGAATCCGAAAGGTGCTACTGTCTGCCGTAAATGAGTACGACACGGCAACGCGGAGGGCTGATGTAGCCGAGCGAGCATTGGCGTCGGCTAAGTCTACTATCGTCCTAGCCCCTCCGAAGCAGGGTAAGGAGAAACAGATTGGTGTGGAGAACACGCCAGTTTCCGTAACTCCAATGACGACAAGATCCTCGCCAGGAGAATGTTGCCGAAGAAAAAGACGACACCCAACAGAGAGAAAGCTGGAATACCGTTGTAGGTCGGAAGAAGAAGCACGGGAAACAGCAGAGGAAGAAGGAAGAGCAAAAAAGGGAGCAGAAGAAGGAAGGAAAACCTTCGGCCCACCAGAAGGCGGCGCCAAAAGAAGATGCACTGATCGTTGAAGCGAACGATACGAAGTCCTACGCCGCTCTTCTCAAGAAAGTGAGAGAGGACCCAGAGCTGAAGAAGTTGGGAGAGAACGTCGTTAGAACGAGGCGCACACAGAAGGGCGAGATGATCTTCGAGCTGAAGAAGGATCCTTCCGTCAAGAGCTCGACCTACCGCGAGCTCGTTGCTAAATCCTTGGGATGCGAAGCAAACGTGAGAGCCCTGTCGCAGGAAGCCGTAGTCGAGTGCAAGGGTCTAGATGAGATAACAACCATCGAAGAACTGATGCATGCACTGATCGAACAATGCAAACTGGATGTACCAGCGACGATCCGGATTTGGAAATCGTATAGACAAACGGCGGCGATTCGACTACCGGTGGCCGCTACCAGCAAGCTGGCGGAGACCGGCAAAATAAAAGTAGGATGGTCGGTGTGTTCACTGAGAGTCACTCCGCGAGTTTCCAAGCAGATGGAGCGATGCTTTGACCTCGGACACCTGGCGAGGAACTGCAAGGGCCAGGACAGGTCTGCATGGTGCAGAAAATGCGGAGAAGAGGGGCACGTTGCTAGAGACTGTACGAAGCAACCAAGGTGCTTGATCTGTAAACCGGAAGACGGAAATGACCACATGACGGGAGGTTTCAAATGCCCTGCGTACTTAAAGGCGAAGGCAGGCCAACGATGATGATGATGATGGAGATAACCCAGCGTAATCTCAATCATTACGATATTGCACAGCAACTGTTGTGGCAGTCGACAACAGAAACGAAGTGCGACGTTGCAATTATTGTAGAGCCGTATCGTGTTCCCCACAATAACGGTAAGTGGGTTGTGGATAGTGCAGAGATGGCTGCAATACAAGTGATGGGCGGCTTCCCTGTTCAAGAGGTGGTGGATAACACACATGAAGGCTTCGTGATCGCCAGGATCAACGGCGTATTCGTCTGTAGCTGCTACGCTCCCCCAAGGTGGACACCAGAGCAGTACAATCGGATGCTGGACGCACTAACTGACTCGTTAGTCGGACAAACACCGGTTGTTATAGGAGAATACTTGGGCCGTGGAGTGGGGTAGCAGGCTGACCAACGCAAGAGGTTACAGCCTATTGGAAGCACTGGCGAAGCTGGACGTAAGGCTGTGCAACGAAGGTTTCGCTAGCACATTCCGCAAAGACGGCCGGGAATCCATGATAGACGTAACATTCTGCAGCGCGTCGCTGATGGATAACGTGAATTGGCGAGTTAGTGAGCCGTATACACATAGCGACCACCAGGCTATCCACTCCGCTAGCGAATGACGGATCCCAATAGTGGCATGTCTGTAATAATATACGTACATGGAACTATTGAGATCCAGAGCTACAGGTCCAAAGCCCTGGTAAAGGAGGATGGTTGTGATGATCCGGGCCGAGATCACCACGTAAAGCAAGGTAGGGCATAACCCCAATTCCAAGGCGTGAAGCGACCCGTGCCGAGGGATGAGTGATCGAGGGGGTGAAAAAGATGCTCGATCGTTAACGGAGCCTGTGGGGTACCTGGGCAACCCCCACAGTAAGCGTCCCTTACCACGCTAATGCGGAGCTCTGGCGTGGCGGACATATATTTCTCGCGCTACTCGTGGGACTTTTCATGGAGCAAAATAAAAATAAAAATAAACAGACGGAGGTGCCAAACCCCTTCGCTAGAGGTGGTTTGGCGAGGTCTCCCCCCGTGGGGAGAGTAGTGGAACGATGAGTGCTGTACTCGAAAGCACCAGTGACCCCCCAGCAGCGGTAGGCAATACCCCTACCAATGCATCGGAGGGGCCAATAGCTGCGATGCGCAAAGTAGCGAAGCAACTCGATGCTATAATCGACTTCGCTAGCGCAAAGCAGAACATAGCCAAGGAGTTGAAGTTGAGCCTTCTGGAGCTCCGGAAAGCTGTTCGTGTCGCAAGACAGGAACAGCAGGCATATGTTGAGAGGGTGGAATGTCGGGAGAGGCCCGACAGAGAAACCCAGACAGTGGCCTCCAATAGGGAGGAAAGAGAGAAGGTCAATAGAGGTTCACAGACAGTGGCCTTTACCTTCTACGGAGCAGCCACGTCGATCGGAGCGGCGACCGAGTTCCCCTCGAAGGGAAAAGGAAAGGGCAATCGCAAGACGGCATCGAATGCGAAGCGCCCTAGGAAGTCGCCAGGAGAGGGTGCCAAAACCGACACCACTCGGCGTGCAACCGTCAAGGTCAAACGCCGCCTGGGTGAGGTAAGCGAGGGCGAGAGTGACCTCGCTGTGGAGAGCGATGGTACCAGCAACCCGGCACAACCGGGGCAGGGGGGCTCAAACCCCTGGACGCTGGTTACCAAGAAAAAGCCGGCACCGAAACCGGAGGTACCGCGGCCTGCGAGGAAGGCCAAGGACAGAGGCGAAGCCTTGTGGTTAAAAACCGACAAGGACAAATACGCCGATGTCCTTAAATCGATGAAGGCGGCCGAAAGCCTCTCGGCCCTTGGGCAGGATGTGCGTAGCGTAAGACGCACCAACACGGGAGAGATGCTCCTGGTGCTGAAGCGAGGCGCACAATCAAGTGCAATATATAAGGCCTTGGCTCAAGAGGTCCTTGGCGAGGGCGCCCAAATTAGGTCGCTAGGTGCGGAAACAACTCTCCAGTGCAAGCACTTGGACGAGTTCGCGACCGCAGAAGACGTCGTCGCAGCCGTCAAGGAGCACTGCGGCGTCACAATCGAGCGGGCCTCTGTGCGATTGAGGGACGGACCCTCTGGCACCCAAGTAGCCTACCTCAGGCTACTCAATGCGGATGCCAAAAAGGTAACCGAGAAAGGGAAGCTGAAGATCGGCTGGTCGGTATGCCCTATTAGTATACCCCAGCCGCCTTCAGTGGACAGGTGCTATCGGTGCCTAGAATCCGGCCATAAAGCTTACGAATGTAAAGGCCTAGACAGGAGCAAGCTATGTCGTCGATGCGGCGAGGAGGGGCATAAAGAGCGGGGGTGCACTAAGGCATATAAGTGCCTTATCTGCACCAGCAAGAAGCAAGCCCATAAACATGCTATGGGCGGACCTTCGTGTCCCTTCGGCGAGTTAAATAAGAAGAAGCCGTGAGAGTCACACAGCTAAATCTTAACCATTGTGCAGCAGCCCAACAGCTGCTGTGGCAGTCGGTCTCGGAGTCGAGGACAGACGTCGCCCTCTTATCAGACCCGTACAGTATCCCTGCCGGCAACGGCAATTGGGTGTCGGACGGGTCTGGAATGGTGGCAATCTGTACAACGGGAAGGTTCCCGGTTCAAGAGGTAATACATCCCTCCGCCGAGGGTGTGGCGATTGCCAAGATCAATGGTGTGTTCTATTGCAGCTGCTACGCCCCACCAAGGTGGCCAATAGAACAGTTCTACCAGATGATCGACAGGCTCTCGTCGGACCTCGTGGGCCGGAAACCGGTAGTAATAGCGGGAGACTTCAACGCTTGGGCAGTGGAGTGGGGCAGCCGCTGTACAAATAGCAGGGGTCAAGCGCTAATGGAAGCGTTTGCGAAACTCGATACTGTGCTAGCTAATGATGGCTCCGCTAGTACATTCCGTAGAAACGGAGTGGAGGCGTGGATTGATTTGACCTTTGCCAGCCCGAGTCTGGCTCCAGGCATGGAATGGAGGGTAGACGAGGGCTACACCCATAGCGATCATTTAGCAATCCGCTTTAAGATCAACTATGGTGTGCAGCATCCGAGGGCGGGAGATCCCTGTCAGGTACGCGGGTGGAAGTCCAATCACTTCGACAGCGAAGCTTTCACCGCGGCCCTGGGACTGGAGGCCAACACCGACAGTCTAAGCGGGGATGCGCTGGTAGCTGTTCTATCACGCGCGTGCGACGCCACTATGCCGAGAAAAACACTGCCAAGAAACGGTAGATGCCCGGTATACTGGTGGAGTGCCGAGATTGCAGCTCTACGGTCAGCCTGTCTCAGAGCTAGACGTAGGATGCAAAGAGCTCGCACCGAGGATGCAAGAGAGAACCGCCGTGAAGCGTTTCGAGCTGCGAAATTAGCCCTTAACAAGGCTATTAAAAGCAGCAAGAGAGCGTGTTTCGACAACCTGTGTGAGAGTGCCAACGCGAATCCGTGGGGTGACGCCTACCGGATTGTGATGGCCAAGAGCAAAGGGGGCTCCTCACCCCCAGAACGGTCTCCGGACCGGTTGACAACGATTATCGAAGTACTCTTCCCGTCTCGAGCCACAAGCCCCTGGCCACCTGCACTACGAGACAGTGCGGGCACGGTCGAAATGGTGGCTCCAGTGACGAACGAAGAACTACTCGCAGTGGCTAAATCCCTAGCAATGAACAAAGCTCCAGGGCCGGATGGAGTCCCGAACAACGCTCTCAAGGCAGCGATCATAGCGAACCCGAACATGTTCAGGCTAGCTATGCAGAGATGCCTTGACGAGTGCCGTTTCCCCGATAGATGGAAAAGGCAGAAACTGGTGCTGTTGCCGAAGCCCGGGAAGCCGCCAGGCGACCCATCGGCGTACAGACCAATCTGTCTGATAGACACGACTGGCAAACTGCTTGAGAGGATCATCCTCAACAGGCTCACCCCGTACGCGGAAGGTACGGACGGTCTGTCAAGCAACCAGTTTGGCTTTCGGAAGGGTAAGTCCACAGTGGACGCTCTCAACTCAGTGATAAATACTGCCGAGATAGCGATCCAACGAAAAAGGCGAGGTATTCGATACTGTGCGTTAGTGACACTTGACGTGAAGAATGCATTCAACAGCGCAAGCTGGGATGCCATCGCGCTCTCGTTACACCGGCTTAGCCTACCGGTGGGTCTGTACCGGATCCTGGAAAGTTACTTCCAAAACCGCGTACTGCTATACGAGACCGATGCCGGTCAGAAAAGGGTTCCGATTACCGCCGGAGTCCCGCAGGGCTCGATCCTAGGCCCGGTGTTATGGAACCTCATGTATGACGGGGTTCTGAGACTGAAGTTCCCTCCTGGGGTCAAGATCGTCGGCTTTGCCGACGACGTAACCTTGGAGGTCTACGGGGAGTCAATTCCTGAGGTAGAACTAACCGCAGAACACGCGATTAGCACGGTGGAGGAATGGATGAGCGCGAGAGGCCTGGAGCTCGCTCATCATAAGACGGAGGTAGTTATCGTCAACAACCGCAAGTCGGCACAACATGCAGTTATCCATGTGGGAGAAGTCGCGATCACTTCACAGCGAAGTCTGAAGTCTCTCGGAGTCATTATAGACGACAAGCTGACCTTCGGCAGCCATGTCGACTATACGTGCAAGAGAGCGTCGACTGCTGTTGCGGCACTATCGAGAATGATGTCCAACAGCTCAAAGGTGTGCGCCAGTAGACGTAGGTTACTGGCAGGCGTTGCCGTATCTATCCTCAGGTACGGCGGCCCGTCATGGTCAAGAGCACTGAGGGTAACCAGTTACCTACAGAAACTGGAGAGCACCTACCGCGTGATGTGCCTCAGAGTGATATCTGCCTACCGCACGGTATCACACGATGCATCCTGCGTGATAGCGAGCATGATGCCAGTCGGGCTGGTCATTCGGGAAGATGAGGAGTGCTTTGAGCTACGTGGAAATAGGGGAGCCCGCGAGCGCACCAGGGTGACCTCGGTCGCCAGATGGCAGCGTGAGTGGGACAACTCCTCGAAAGGTAGGTGGACCCACCGGCTGATACCTAGCATATCGAGCTGGGTGGGAAGACCCCATGGGGAAGTTCACTTCCACCTGACACAATTCCTGTCAGGCCATGGCTGTTTCCGTCAGTACCTCCACAGGTTCGGACACGCGGAGGTCCCAGTCTGCCCGGACTGCCCAGGTGTAGATGAAACTGCCGAACACATACTGTTCGTATGTCATCGGTTCGACGTCGAAAGAAGAGCAATGCTTGACGTCTGTGGCTGGGACACAACCCCGGATACCCTTATCCAGCGGATGTGTCAAACGGTGGAGAAGTGGAACGCAGTCTCGGCTGCTACCATCCAGATTGCCAGTAGGCTACAGGTAATCTGGCGAACCGAGCAACAGACGGCGGGCACGGCTAACTAGTGATTGGTTAGTTGGAGCGAAAAAGGCCAAGCGCAAAATAAGAGAGTGAATGGTCTGTTCATGCCGAGGTTGGTTGGCGCAGCGAATGGCAACCGCGTAAGGGGTAAACCCAGCCACCCCGAAGCAAGACAGAAGAGTGAGTGTATAGGCGTATAAGTGGACTGCCTCATGCCAAGACGGGAGGGTCGTAGCGTAGTATGTTGGAACTAAGCTATCGATGCCTCATGGCGTGGCAGAGGAGTGAAAGGGTGAGCATCCAAGTCAGTCTTACACTGCATGTTAAGGGTGAGCATAAAAGTCAGCCTCACAGGTTGGTAGCAAGCAAGGAATGAAAAAGGTGAGCACAAAAGTCAGCCTCGCATGGTATGTCAGAAGTGGGGCCTAAGAAAAATGTCCCACATGGGATGCCAGAGGGAGTGACAAAGGTACAATAGAGTGGCACGATTGAGAGTGAATCAGGTGATAGGGTGAGCACCCAAGTCAGCCTCACATGTATGGGTAGGGCGAGCACAAAAGTAAGCCTAGCAAGGAATGAGTAAGGTGAGCACACAAGTCAGCCTCGCATGGAACGTAAAAGGTGAGCACAAAAGTCAGCCTCATGTGGGAGTGTTTGAGAGTGAATCAAAGTGTGATTGAGAGAGCACCCAAGTAAGCCTCATACAGGATGTATGATCGCGCGAGTGAGAGTGAATGAGTACATTGAGTACAGCCATCCCCCAGAAGTAATACCGAGAGGTAGTTCCTGGGAGGAATGATGGCGGAGCCCAATGGAGTTTATTTATTTATTTATTTCGTCAATCGATGTAGACTGGTATAGTTACAGTAATGTTTACATTTTTCTTATTTACTAAAATATATATATACGTAATTTTATTATAAATAAAACAATTTCAGCTTTTACAGAATCATTTTCTTATGCGTTAGAATTTCTTTTATGTATAAAATATTGTGTGAGTTTTAGTTTGGACATTGTAAAATCAATTGATTCGCAATAGCGGTTATAAACAGCCATCATTCGATTTATAGGGCCATATTTTGCATAATTTGTGCGATATGGAGTTATTGAGAATATGCTTCGGTTTCGTAGCTGTCGAGAAGGTGCATAAAAGTTCAATTTGGATAAAATTTCGGCTGAATCAATACGATGCGAGACGATATTATTAATGAACGAAAGCATTGCAAATTCACGACGTTCCTTCAATGTTTGTATATTGATAAGCATGCAGCGTGCTTCATAAGATGGCAAAGGAAATGCTATCCAACCTAGTTTACGAAGGGCAAATAATATGAATTGTTTTTGTACAGATTCTATTCTTTCTTCATGTGTGCTTGAAAAAGGGCACCAAACGATGCTGCAATATTCCAATATCGACCTAACATAAGCAATATATAATGTTTTGATTGTATACGGATCTACAAAATGATAACTAAAGCGTTTTATAAAACTGAGCATGTTGTTAGCTTTGTGAATAATTTAACTTGGAATCTAATATAACGCCTAAATCCCTAATTCTTTCACATTTTGCTACAGTCTGTCTTCCTAAGGTAATCACAACATTCGATGTTTGTCGTTTTCGACTAAAAGTGATTGAATTGCATTTTTTCACGTTTAGCTGTAGGAGGCTTTTTTGACACCACGTGTGGAAAACTAGAATTTCGTTTTGGAATGTATCAATATCCTCGGCATTTCTTATCTCCAAGTAAAGTTTCATGTCATCGGCATAGATTAGTACTTTCAGTTTTTTGAGAAGGAAGGAAATATCGTTCACATATAAAATAAACAATAGAGGTCCTAAATGAGAGCCTTGTGGAACTCCTGAGGTGACTTCAATTGGATTAGATTGCTTTCCTTTGAATTTGATTATTTGCTGGCGGTTGGATAGATATGATTCTAACCACGTACGCAGCTCAGGCTCAATTCCCATCTTTTTTAATTTATAAAGTAACATTGGGATGTCGATTCGATCAAATGCTTTACTAAAGTCTGTGTAAAGTGCTTCCACGTAGTTTCCATTGTCCATTGCAATCAGTGAATAGTTAATAAATTCTAGTAAATTTGTTGAGGTCGAACGACCTTTGAAGAAGCCATGTTGGAGGTTAGTAATTCTGTTTTTTATTTGAAGAAATATTTTTTCGTTAATGATTGATTCAAAAAGTTTCGGAATGCTGGAGATTATGGCTATTCCACGATAATTGCGAACGTCAGATTTTTTCCCAGATTTATATATAGGTACTAAGAAAGAACTCTTCCATGTTTTGGGAAACTCTCCAGATTGTAAAGACATATTAAAGAGCCAGAACAATGGAGTTGTAAGCTCGGTTGCTAGGTTTTTCATAAATAATGGTGGAATTCCATCAGGGCCAGCACCTTTTGATGAATCCAAATGGTTTAGAGCATTGAAAATGTCCTCCACTATGACATGACTGACGCCAATATCCATAGGAAAATCTGGAAGAAAAGCAAAATAATCGCGATCGCGGTCTTGTTCAGAAAAAGTTGTATATATTTCTTGGAAGAATGTTGCAAATAGGTTGCAGATTTCTTTCGGGCTATTATGTACGTTGTCATCCAAGTGCATTGTTGATGGGAAATTATCTGATTTTAATTTAGTTTTGACGTAGTTAAAAAAATTCTTTGGACTGGATTTAATCTGCTGTTCAGTTTTGGAGTTGTAATCCGCAAGTGCAGAATCTATGGCAATATTTAGTTTATCGCAAATGTCGAGATATTGTTCCAAGTGCTCGTTATTTTGATTTTTCTTGTATAGCTTGTGGGCTTTTTGTTTCCTATTTTTCAGATTTTTAATTTGCCTATTGTACCAAATAGGATGCTTCGAGCTACCGTGTCGTCTTTTCTTCTTAATGGGCACCTCTTCATGAATAATTTCGAAAACTATTTTGTAAAATACGTCCAGGGCGGTTTCAATATTCGCTTCATTCCTAAGAGTATTTTGCCAGTCGACATTACCTACCTTCCGTCTGATATTGTCATAATTAGCTTTATGGTATTCAAAGACTTCCTCAAAGTCATAGACGTTGGGTTCTTGATTTTTATGGATGAACAAAGAAAATTCAATAGCAGTATGAAAAGCTTCATTTTTCCACAAAGGAGCCAAAGATTCAGATACACAGAAATCATCCTGAGTGTTTGTAAATAAAAGGTCAAGATAGCAATTCTGTTGATTTTTTACATGATTAATTTGATTTAATCCTATGCTAGCAGTTTTGTCAAAGATGAAATTCAATGTTTCGTTTTCTCCTACGACTGGGATTAGAATATTTTCATTTTCAGAATCCGGAATAAAATCGGCATTGCGCTGGTTAAAGTCTCCGGTATTAATGGCTGGTCACCATTCGAGTCCGACACGCCCCCAGTGCACCCCGTGTGGTAGATTGGACCCTACCGTTAGCACGTGTACTGGGCTAGGACATAAAGGTCTTCTCCATTGTAAAAAAGATGGGTGGGTAATGTCTGCGACATAACCGGAGAGATGTAGAATACATAAGGAACACGTTCTTCAAATATGTTGATACTCATTAGGATTTTCGGACAAAAGCTGATTTGGGCGAGGAATATTTCAAATTATTCTTTACAAAAATGACGGTGGTCCTGAAAAGGACCGGTTTTGTTGGCGTTGTTGGCCTTGGTGAGGGAGATGGCTAACGATGAAATTAATTGTTAGCATGAGGAAGTCGCGTAGTACTGGCCAATGGAAGAACAGATAATAATTGATTCCTGAAAATCAATTTTTCTTTATTCATGTAAATTATACATACTTACAAATCTAACAGAAGATTCCTGATCATATTTCTGAATCATTAGTGCGAACATTGTGTAATTTGGTTAAGTACAATGAAAGTTACAAACTTTCCAAACTCGACCTTCTGTTCCTTCAGAAATATTGAAATGGGGTGTCTATATTAAACCGTTAGTCGTGGTCACAATAAAAAAAGATGGGTGGGTAATGTCTGTCACATAACCGGAGCGTCGTGATTTCAATTCGAGACGTTAATTTAAATCTAATAATATTCAACAGAATCACGTTTGAATGGGAAATTTTCAAATAATTCTCTATGGTAATAATGGTGGTTCTGAAAAGAACCTTTGGTATCGGCGTTGGTGTTGATGGTGATGCGCTGGATCGTTGGATATTTTTGGCATGATAGTTACGTGCCTGGCGAACTGTTTTGTAGCCTCGAACAAAACGACAAGACTGGCTTCTTCGGGTACCATTACGGCTGAACTTTATAAGCTTAGCTCGACTTTGAAATCCTGCACAATCTCACGAATCAGACACTGGTAGGGCCATTTTGTTTGCTACTAGCACGGAGCTGCACAAAAAAATCATTTAATGCAGTTAGTTCACGGGGGCTGCCAAAAAGCTTGAATAGAAGCATGCGACTTCAACGTTTCTCTTAAACACATGCAACAACACATTCGTTTTGGTAATACTGATAATAACAGTAGAAAGGAATGGAAAAGCAGTGCACGAAACGAGCGAGAGGATAATATAAATTTTTGTTCCGTGTGCAAGCTACTTCTTTCCACCCAACGTATTATGTTGCTTGTTGAAAATATGCTACACACCTTAAAATGAATGTTTCAGTTTAACTCTCACTAGAACACAATTGATTGGTCCTGAAAAGAACCGTTGCTTTTATTGTAATTTACGCCCACTCCCACAAACCGACCAAGTAGGCATCACTGGCTTCATTACGGCTGAGTTTTGTAAGCGTAGCTCGACTTTGAAGTAATACACAACCTTACAAACCAGACGCTGGAATGTTAGCCAGCGGATTAGTTGCTCCGTTGCCCTTTAGTTGGGGCGAAATACTAGCATGGCGACAGTTCCTGATCGGTAGCTGGTTGCGATGGGCCACCAGCAGCTGGGGCACTTTTGCGGACCGTCATCATCGCCAACTGTTTTCCTCCGGTGGACTGGCTGCTTGCTAGTGCTTGAACGAATACGAATGATGAGAAAAACCGACCGACCAATATTCATATATGAAAACACGAGAAAGCACTACTATCGCTCTCCCGCTCGTTTTCGTGCCATTCCTGTGCCTTTCCTTTCCGTTCGGCTACCGATACTAGCATAACCAAAACGAATATTCTGTCTTTCCATCGCCTTCAATCTAGTGGCCAGTGCTAGCAAACTTGCATGTTCAGTTTTTCAATAACAACATTCCAACAATATTTTCAAAGAATGTTGCAGATTTGAAAAGAAGGAAGGAGAAGATTTTCACAAATTTAAATTCTTTTGTCTTATTTGTTAGCGCTGATAAAGGCTATTTAGTTTGCTACTAGCAAGGAGCTGCACAAACAAATCGATTTATGCAGTTAATCAACGGAGGCTGCCAAAAAGTTCGAATAAAAGCATGCGACTAGTGTACTTTGCATGTTCTATATTTTATCAATACTAGAGAGGATCAATAAAATAATTCAAATTGTTATAGCGACATGCATTTGTGGCAACACTGGCCATGAGATGGTGGGGGAACACGCACATTCGTTTTAGTTATGACGGTAGTAGCAGCAGAAAGGAATGGAAAAGCAGTGCACGAAAACGAGCGAGAGAGGATAATTTAAATTCTCTTTCTTTCTTTCCACACATCGTATTTCTTATATTGCTTTCTGAAAATTATTTGTTATACACTATAAAATGTAAATTTCAGTTTAACTCTTATTAGAACACAATTAATTGGTCCTGTAAAGAACCGTTTATTGTTTTATTGCGGGAGCATAATTCAGACGCACTCCCCGCGGACACGGTGAGCTAGAAAGCACTATTTTGCATTCTCGAACAAACCGACCAAGTAGGCATCGTTGGCTTCTCGGGGCATCATTACGACTGAGCTTTGTAAGCGTAGCTCGACTTTGCAGTCCTGCACAATCTCACGACCCAGACGCTGGAACGATAGCCTACTCTGTTGCCCTTTAGTTGGGGCGAAATTCTTGCAGGGCGACAGTTCCGATGAGTCACCAGTAGCTGGGGCATTTTTTCCGTCCGTCGCTATTGCCAACTGCTTTCCTTCGGTGGACTGGCTGCTTGCTAGTGCTTGAACGAATACGAATGATGAGAAAAACCGAACGACCAATATTCATATATGAACACACGAGAAAGCACTACTATCGCTCTCTCGCTCGTTTTCGTGCCATTCCTGCGCCTTTCCTTTCCGTTCGGCTACCAATACTAGCATAACCAAAACGAATATTCTGTCTTTCCATCGCCTTCAATCTAGTGGCCAGTGCTAGCAAACTTGCATGTTCAGTTTTTCAATAACAACATTCAAACAATATTTTCAAAGAATGTTGCAGATTTGAAAAGAAGGAAGGAAAAGATTTTCACAAATTTAAATTCTTTCGTGTTATTTGTTAGCGCTGATAAAGGCTATTTAGTTTGCTACTAGCAAGGAGCTGCACAAACAAATCGATTTATGCAGTTAATCAACGGAGGCTGCCAAAAAGTTCGAATAAAAGCATGCGACTAGTGTACTTTGCATGTTCTATATTTTATCAATACTAGAGAGGATCAATAAAATAATTCAAATTGTTATAGCGACATGCAATTTTGGCAACACTGGCCATGAGATGGTGAGGGAACACGCACATTCGTTTTAGTTATGATGGTAGTAGCAGCAGAAAGGAATGGAAAAGCAGTGCACGAAAACGAGCGAGAGAAGATAATTTAAATTCTCTTTCTTTCTTTCCACACATCGTATTTCTTATATTGCTTTCTGAAAATTATTTGTTATACACCATAAAATGTAAATTTCAGTTTAACTCTTATTAGAACACAATTAATTGGTCCTGTAAAGAACCGTTTATTGTTTTATTGCGGGAGCATAATTCAGACGCACTCCCCGCGGACACGGTGAGCTAGAAAGCACTATTTTGCATTCTCGAACAAACCGACCAAGTAGGCATCGTTGGCTTCTCGGGGCATCATTACGACTGAGCTTTGTAAGCGTAGCTCGACTTTGCAGTCCTGCACAATCTCACGACCCAGACGCTGGAACGATAGCCTACTCTGTTGCCCTTTAGTTGGGGCGAAATTCTTGCAGGGCGAAATTCTTGCAGGGCGACAGTTCCTGATCGGGTTGCGATGAGTCACCAGTAGCTGGGGCACTTTTTCCGCCGTCGTCATTGCCAACTGCTTTTCTTCGATGGACTGGCTGCCTGCTAGTGCTTGAACGAATACGAATGATGAGAAAAACCGACCGACAGATATTTATATAATCGCGCTAATATGCACTACTATCACTTTCTCGCTCGTTCTCGTGCCGTGCATGAGCCTTTCCTTTCCGTCCGGCTTCTAATGGCCTAACCAAAGGAATATGCCGTCTTTCCCCCACCAAGTGCTCTCGCCAAGCAACCCAATGCGAATAACCATACGAACAAACATGTAGTGGACCTATATATAAACTTTTCATTATTTTATTGTTCGGTTGGTCTACCATAACGACGGCTCTGTGCGGGATGGGCTGAAAATTTTCACTTTTCCGAGTCGTTTTCGAAAGATTTTTCAAAACACTTTTTTTTGTTATTAGTACATGTTATACATACTTCAAATTTTAATACACCATAGAGGAACATATTTGCAACAAATTGGCCTAAAAATCAAATCATTCTGTTAAGTATGATAAAAGTTATTAACGTTCAAAATCTGACGCGGCGCCGCAGCCGATATTTTGAAACGGGACCCCTATATTGAAACCTTAAATGTATTCTACATTAAAAAAAAAAAAAAAAAAAAAGGCTATCCACTCCGCTAGCGAATGACGGATCCCAATAGTAGCATGTCTGTAATAACATACGTACATGGAACTATTGAGATCCAGAGCTACAGGTCCAAAGCCCTGGTAAAGGAGGATGGTTGTGATGATCCGGGCCGAGATCACCACGTAAAGCAAGGTAGGGCATAACCCCAATTCCAAGGCGTGAAGCGACCCGTGCCGAGGGATGAGTGATCGAGGGGGTGAAAAAGATGCTCGATCGTTAACGGAGCCTGTGGGGTACCTGGGCAACCCCCACAGTAAGCGTCCCTTACCACGCTAATGCGGAGCTCTATCGTGGCGGATATATATTTCTCGCGCTACTCGTGGGACTATACATGGAGGCAAATAAAAATAAAAATAAACAGACGGAGGTGCCAAACCCCTTCGCAAGAGGTGGTTTGGCGAGGTCTCCCCCCCGTGGGGAGAGTAGTGGAGCGATGAGTGCTGCACCCGAAAGCACCAGTGACCCCCCAGCAGCGGTAGGCAATACCCCTACCAATGCATCGGAGGGGCCAATAGCTGCGATGCGCAAAGTAGCGAAGCAACTCGATGCTATAATCGACTTCGCTAGCGCAAAGCAGAACATAGCCAAGGAGTTGAAGTTGAGCCTTCTGGAGCTCCGGAAAGCTGTTCGTGTCGCAAGACAGGAACAGCAGGCATATGTTGAGAGGGTGGAATGTCGGGAGAGGCCCGACAGAGAAACCCAGACAGTGGCCTCCAATAGGGAGGAAAGAGAGAAGGTCAATAGAGGTTCACAGACAGTGGCCTTTACCTTCTACGGAGCAGCCACGTCGATCGGAGCGGCGACCGAGTTCCCCTCGAAGGGAAAGGGAAAGGGCAATCGCAAGACGGCATCGAATGCGAAGCGCCCTAGGAAGTCGCCAGGTGAGGGTGCCAAAACCGACACCACTCGGCGTGCAACCGTCAAGGTCAAACGCCGCCTGGGTGAGGTAAGCGAGGGCGAGAGTGACCTCGCTGTGGAGAGCGATGGTACCAGCAACCCGGCACGACCGGGGCAGGGGGGCTCAAACCCCTGGACGCTGGTTACCAAGAAAAAGCCGGCACCGAAACCGGAGGTACCGCGGCCTGCGAGGAAGGCCAAGGACAGAGGCGAAGCCTTGTGGTTAAAAACCGACAAGGACAAATACGCCGATGTCCTTAAATCGATGAAGGCGGCCGAAAGCCTCTCGGCCCTTGGGCAGGATGTGCGTAGCGTAAGACGCACCAACACGGGAGAGATGCTCCTGGTGCTGAAGCGAGGCGCACAATCAAGTGCAGTATATAAGGCCTTGGCCCAAGAGGTCCTTGGCGAGGGCGCCCAAATCAGGTCGCTAGGTGCGGAAACAACTCTCCAGTGCAAGCACTTGGACGAGTTCGCGACCGCAGAAGACGTCGTCGCAGCCGTCAAGGAGCACTGCGGCGTCACAATCGAGCGGGCCTCTGTGCGATTGAGGGACGGACCCTCTGGCACCCAGGTAGCCTACCTCAGGCTACTCAATGCGGATGCCAAAAAGGTAACCGAGAAAGGGAAGCTGAAGATCGGCTGGTCGGTATGCCCTATTAGTATACCCCAGCCGCCTTCAGTGGACAGGTGCTATCGGTGCCTAGAATCCGGCCATAAAGCTTACGAATGCAAAGGCATAGACAGGAGCAAGCTATGTCGTCGATGCGGCGAGGAGGGGCATAAAGAGCGGGGGTGCACTAAGGCATATAAGTGCCTTATCTGCACCGCTAAGAAGCAAGCCCATAAACATGCTATGGGCGGACCTTCGTGTCCCTTCGGCGAGTTAAATAAGAAGAAGCCGTGAGAGTCACACAGCTAAATCTTAACCATTGTGCAGCAGCCCAACAGCTGCTGTGGCAGTCGGTCTCGGAGTCGAGGACAGATGTCGCCCTCTTATCAGACCCGTACAGCATCCCTTCCGGCAACGGCAATTGGGTGTCGGACGGGTCTGGAATGGTGGCAATCTGTACAACGGGAAGGTTCCCGGTTCAAGAGGTAATACACCCCTCCGCCGAGGGTGTGGCGATTGCCAAGATCAATGGTGTGTTCTATTGCAGCTGCTACGCCCCACCAAGGTGGCCAATAGAACAGTTCTACCAGATGATCGACAGGCTCTCGTCGGACCTCGTGGGCCGGAAACCGGTAGTAATAGCGAGAGACTTCAACGCTTGGGCAGTGGAGTGGGGCAGCCGCTGTACAAATAGCAGGGGTCAAGCGCTAATGGAAGCGTTTGCGAAACTCGATACTGTGCTAGCTAATGATGGCTCCGCTAGTACATTCCGTAGAAACGGAGTGGAGGCGTGGATTGATTTGACCTTTGCCAGCCAGAGTCTGGCTCCAGGCATGGAATGGAGGGTAGACGAAGGCTACACCCATAGTGATCACTTAGCAATCCGCTTTAAGATCAACTATGGTGTGCAGCATCCGAGGGCGGGAGATCCCTGTCAGGTACGCGGGTGGAAGTCCAATCACTTCGACAGCGAAGCTTTCATCACGGCCCTGGGACTGGAGGCCAACACCGACAGTCTAAGCGGGGATGCGCTGGTAGCTGTTCTATCACGCGCGTGCGACGCCACTATGCCGAGAAAAACACTGCCAAGAAACGGTAGATGCCCGGTATACTGGTGGAGTGCCGAGATTGCAGCTCTACGGTCAGCCTGTCTCAGACCTAGACGTAGGATGCAAAGAGCTCGCACCGAGGATGCAAGAGAGAACCGCCGTGAAGTGTTTCGAGCTGCGAAATTAGCCCTTAACAAGGCTATTAAAAGCAGCAAGAGAGCGTGTTTCGACAACCTGTGCGAGAGTGCCAACGCGAATCCGTGGGGTGACGCCTACCGGATTGTGATGGCCAAGACCAAAGAGGGCTCCTCACCCCCAGAACGGTCTCCGGACCGGTTGGCAACGATTATCGAAGTACTCTTCCCGTCTCGAGCCACAAGCCCCTGGCCACCTGCACTACGAGACAGTGCGGGCACGGTCGAAATGGTGGCTCCAGTGACAAACGAAGAACTACTCGCAGTGGCTAAATCCCTAGCAATGAACAAAGCTCCAGGGCCGGATGGAGTTCCGAACAACGCTCTCAAGGCAGCGATCATAGCGAACCCGAACATGTTCAGGCTAGCTATGCAGAGATGCCTTGGCGAGTGCCGTTTCCCCGATAGATGGAAAAGGCAGAAACTGGTGCTGTTGCCGAAGCCCGGGAAGCCGCCAGGCGACCCATCGGCGTACAGACCAATCTGTCTGATAGACACGACTGGCAAACTGCTTGAGAGGATCATCCTCAACAGGCTCACCCCGTACGCGGAAGGTACGGACGGTCTGTCAAGCAACCAGTTTGGTTTTCGGAAGGGTAAGTCCACAGTGGACGCTCTCAACTCAGTGATAAATACTGCCGAGATAGCGATCCAACGAAAAAGGCGAGGTATTCGATACTGTGCGTTAGTGACACTTGACGTGAAGAACGCATTCAACAGCGCAAGCTGGGATGCCATCGCGCTCTCGTTACACCGGCTTAGCCTACCGGTGGGTCTGTACCGGATCCTGGAAAGCTACTTCCAAAACCGCGTACTGATATACGAGACCGATGCCGGTCAGAAAAGGGTTCCGATTACCGCCGGAGTCCCGCAGGGCTCGATCCTAGGCCCGGTGCTATGGAACCTCATGTATGACGGGGTTCTGAGACTGAAGTTCCCTCCTGGGGTCAAGATCGTCGGCTTTGCTGACGACGTAACCTTGGAGGTCTACGGGGAGTCAATTCCTGAGGTAGAACTAACCGCAGAACACGCGATTAGCACGGTGGAGGAATGGATGAGCGCGAGAGGCCTGGAGCTCGCTCATCATAAGACGGAGGTAGTTATCGTCAACAACCGCAAGTCGGCACAACATGCAGTTATCCATGTGGGAGAAGTCGCGATCACTTCACAGCGAAGTCTGAAGTCTCTCGGAGTCATTATAGACGACAAGCTGACCTTCGGCAGCCATGTCGACTATACGTACAAGAGAGCGTCGACTGCTGTTGCGGCACTATCAAGAATGATGTCCAACAGCTCAAAGGTGTGCGCCAGTAGACGTAGGTTACTGGCAGGCGTTGCCGTATCTATCCTCAGGTACGGCGGCCCGTCATGGTCAAGAGCACTGAGGGTAACCAGTTACCTACAGAAACTGGAGAGCACCTACCGCGTGATGTGCCTCAGAGTGATATCTGCCTACCGCACGGTATCACACGATGCATCCTGCGTGATAGCGAGCATGATGCCAGTCGGGCTGGTCATTCGGGAAGATGAGGAGTGCTTTGAGCTACGTGGAAATAGGGGAGCCCGCGAGCGCACCAGGGTGACCTCGGTCGCCAGATGGCAGCGTGAGTGGGACAACTCCTCGAAAGGTAGGTGGACCCACCGGCTGATACCTAGCATATCGAGCTGGGTGGGAAGACCCCATGGGGAAGTTCACTTCCACCTGACACAATTCCTGTCAGGCCATGGCTGTTTCCGTCAGTACCTCCACAGGTTCGGGCACGCGGAGGTCCCAGTCTGCCCGGACTGCCCAGGTGTAGATGAAACTGCCGAACACATACTGTTCGTATGTCATCGGTTCGACGTCGAAAGAAGAGCAATGCCTGACGTCTGTGGCTGGGACACAACCCCGGATACCCTTATCCAGCGGATGTGTCAAACGGTGGAGAAGTGGAACGCAGTCTCGGTTGCTACCATCCAGATTGCCAGTAGGCTACAGGTAATCTGGCGAACCGAGCAACAGACGGCGGGCACGGCTAACTAGTGATTGGTTAGCTGGAGCGAAAAAGGCCAAGCGCAAAATAAGAGAGTGAATGGTCTGTTCATGCCGAGGTAGGTTGGCGCAGCGAATGGCAACCGCGTAAGGGGTAAACCCAGCCACCCCGAAGCAAGACAGAAGAGTGAGTGTATAGGCGTATAAGTGGACTGCCTCATGCCAAGACGGGAGGGTCGTAGCGTAGTATGTTGGAATTAAGCTATCGATGCCTCATGGCGTGGCAGAGGAGTGAAAGGGTGAGCATCCAAGTCAGTCTCACATTGCATGTTAAGGGTGAGCATAAAAGTCAGCCTCACAGGTTGGTAGAGGCTAGCACAAAAGTCAGCCTAGCAAGGAATGAAAAAGGTGAGCACAAAAGTCAGCCTCGCATGGTATGTCAGAAGTGGGGCCTAAGAAAAATGTCCCACATGGGATGCCAGAGGGAGTGACAAAGGTACAATAGAGTGGCACGATTGAGAGTGAATCAGGTGATAGGGTGAGCACCCAAGTCAGCCTCACATGGATGGGTAGGGCGAGCACAAAAGTAAGCCTAGCAAGGAAT
This sequence comes from Topomyia yanbarensis, assembly GCF_030247195.1. Taxonomy (NCBI): domain Eukaryota; kingdom Metazoa; phylum Arthropoda; class Insecta; order Diptera; family Culicidae; genus Topomyia; species Topomyia yanbarensis. Next base: position 225,327,787 of record NC_080671.1, on the reverse strand, counting down.
GAGTAAGGTGAGCACACAAGTCAGCCTCGCATGGAACGTAAAAGGTGAGCACAAAAGTCAGCCTCATGTGGGAGTGTTTGAGAGTGAATCAAAGAGTGATTGAGAGAGCACCCAAGTAAGCCTCATACAGGATGTATGATCGCGTGAGTGAGAGTGAATGAGTACATTCAGTACAGCCATCCCCCCAGAAGTAATACCGAGAGGTAGTTCCTGGGAGGAATGATGGCGGAGCCCAATGGAGTTTAGTCGGTATTAATGGTTGGTCACCATTCGAGTCCGACACGCCCCCAGTGCACCCCGTGTGGTAGATTGGACCCTACCGTTAGCACGTGTACTGGGCTAGGACATAAAGGTCTTCTCCATTGTAAAAAAAAAAAAAAGGCTATCCACTACACCATTGGTCGGCGGAATTGTACTGTAACGCGGAGAGTTAGGACTGGCGAGCGGAAGTGGAAAATAGAGGAATTCGACAAGGACCTTTTTGGTGGAAGCACATCGTGCTGCCAGCGTCACTCCGAACGCCGATGAGCTGACGGAAACAGTAGCGAGGGCATGCGATGTAACATTGCCTAGGAAAATGGAGCCGAGGAACTACCGGCATCCAGCGTACTGGTGGAACGAAAGGCTCAGCATCCTCCGGGCTGCCTGTCTAAAAGCCAGAAGACGCGTTCAAAGATCAAGATCAGGGGCGGTAAAGTAACATTCCAAGTGGTCAGGGCTGATTTCAAACGCGAGATAGTGCTAAGCAAGTCCACCTGCTACAAGGAGCTGTGCAGAGAAGTAGACGCTAACCCCTGTGGCAATGGATATCGTGTCGTTATGGTTAGGATCAAGGGTCCAATGACGCCAGTCGAAATGTGCGCTGACAAACTAAAAATTATCGTGGAGGGTCTTTTCCCGAAGCACGACCCAACCATATGGCCGCCTACACCGTACGTTGATGCAGACGGTGGAAATGCTGGTGACAATCAAGTTTCCAACGACGAGCTCCTTATTGCGGCAAAAGGGCTGAAAGAGAAGAAAGCTCCCGGACCGGATGGTATCCCCAACGTGGCACTGAAGACTGCGATCCTGCCGTTTCCGGACATGTTCAGGATAGTCCTACAGAAATGCCTGGACGAAGGCTACTTCCCGGATAGATGGAAGATCCAGAAGCTGGTGTTGCTGCCAAAACCAGGGAAACCACCAGGAGATCCAGCATCGAATCGGCCTATATGCCTGCTGGATACTCTTGGTAAACTTCTGGAAAGGGTCATCTTCAACAGGCTGGCGACCTACGCTGAAAGTGAGAACGGACTATCGCAGAGGCAGTTCGGCTTCCGAAAAGGGATATCAACGGTGAACGCCATCCGCACAGTCATCGAGAGCGCGGAGAAAGCGTCAAAGCAAAAGAGAAGGGGAAACCGCTACTGCGCCGTGGTCACGATAGACGTGAAGAAAGCGTTCAACAGTGGAGGCCATCGCCGCAGCGCTGCATAGAATGCGGGTTCCGGACTATCTGTGCAAGATTCTGGAAAGTTACTTCCAGAACCAAGTACTGGTCTACGAAACGAACATAGGAAAGAGGTCGATTAGGGTAACGGCGGGAGTACCTCAGGGCTCCATACTCGGCCCAACGCTCTGAAATATAGTGTACAACGGAGTGTTAACACTGGAACTGCCCAGAGGAGTTGAGATCGTCGGCTTTGCAGATGATGTTGTCCTGACGATAACCGGAGAGACCCTTGAGGAGGTGGAAATGTTAACGGCAGAGACAATAGACATCGTGGAAACCAGGATGGCTGAAATCAAGTTGCAGCTGGCTCACCACAAGACTGAGGTAGTGCTGGTCAGCAACTGTAAAAAAATCCAGCGCGTCGAGATCAGCGTCTGGGGACAGTCCATCGCAACGATGCGTGCGTTGAAGCAGCTTGGTGTGATAATCGACGATCGGTTGAATTACAACAGCCATGTCGACTATGTATGTGAGAAGGCTGCGAGGACAACTAACGCCTTGGCAAGGATCATGCCGAATCACGGAGGGGCAAGAGGCAGCACGAGACGTCTCCTGGCGGGTGTCTCATCCTCAATACTGAGGTATGGAGTACCGGCCTGGGCTGCTGCGCTGAACTCAAAGCGGAACCGGACGAAGTTGACAAGCACGTTCCGCTTAATGGCTGTTCGTGTGGTGAGTGCGTATAGAACAATGTCGTCGGAAGCGGTATGTGTAATTGCCGGGATGATTCCTATTTGCATCACTCTGGCTGAGGACGTAGAATGCTACCAGCGGAGAAATGAACGTAATGCAAGGAGATTGGTCCGAGTGGACTCGTTGGCTAAGTGGCAGCAAGAGTGAGACAACGCGAAGAAAGGAAGGTGGACCCATCGACTCATCCCAAATGTGTCTGCTTGGGTACATAGAAAACATGGAGAGGTGAACTTCCATTTGACGCAGTTTTTGTCCGGGCACGGATGCTTCCGGAAGTACCTGCATCGGTTTGGACACGCTTCGTCACCACTTTGCCCGGAGTGTGTGAACGTGCAAGAGACGCCGGAACATGTAGTTTTCGAATGCCCTAGATTCGAGGAAGTCCGAAGGGGCATGCCTGGTGTGACAGTGAACAATATCGTCGAAGAGATGTGCCGCGACGAGCGTATCTGGCACACTGTCAATTGAGTGGTTACGAGTATACTCTCCTAGCTGCAGAGGAAGTGGCGAAGGGACCAGCAAAGTAGCACCACAGGCTAGAACGCCGCAGTGAAACCACAAATCGGGTTTCTGGAGAAATTCCGCCACCGGGGAACTCTCCGACGGTGTAGACTGGGTCCATCGCCGGGGACCAGTGGAGTAGTACGCGATATAGCACTAGGTTAGGGTCGTCGGGGCGCTAGTGCACATGACGTCAGGCTTCACCGGAATCGCCGGACCGACCTCGACACCCTACCGGGTAGCTCGTGAGTAGGCTAGATCCACCGTCGGGAATTAGACCGAGTAGACCGTGTCGAATAGCTAGCAGAGGGCCGTTGGGGCGCCAGTGAACCGGTAGCTACACTCCACCCGGCTGGACCGTTGAGTAGGCTAGCTCCACCGCCGGGAACTAGACCGAGTAGACGAAGCGGGGAGCTAAATGGCTCACAGAAAGGCACATCGGGTCGGGAGCAATCTACCGCCGGGAAATTCACGGTAGGGTAGATTCGCCGCCGTGGACTACCCGACAGAATCGTGACGGAAAGGGGAGCTAATTGGCTCACGAGACAAACACCGGTACAGAGAGAAATTCCGTTGCCGGGGAACTCTCAGTCGGAGTAGGATAATATCCGAGTTCATCTCGATAAAGCTGGGAGCTAAATGGCTCAAGGAAGCGGGTATTGGTGTCGGGGGAAATTCCTCCGGGGGAAACTATCGGTTGGAGAAGTGTGAGTTCATCGTTGGGGACTATCCAAGTAGATCCTGACAAGGTCGGAGCTGAACGACTCACGGAAACACGAGCTAAATGGCTCAATGAATCAGCACCTAAACCGCTTACGGGGACGATAGCTAAACGGCGACGTGGATAGATGGAGACAACAAGCAAGAGAAGAGTCGAGAGTTAAATCAAAGCTTATAGGTCGAGCCACTCCATGAACCAAGCGAGGCTCTGAGATAGAGCAGAAGAAAGAGGTGCGAGGGAAGCGCAACGATCCCCCTCACGAAGTAATACGATGACGTAGTTCCGTGGGAAAGAAGGACGTGAAAAGTAAGGAGTGTTTTTAGTGGTTAGGCACGAACGTGAGTCGTGAGTCCCACACAGTGCCAATACACTACAGGCCAGGCTTTTGAAGCTTTTTTAACCGTACTAAAAAAAATAAATAAAAAAAGAACACAGAGAGAGAGAGAAAGAGAGAGAGAGAGAGAGAGAGAGAGAGAGAGAGAGAGAGAGAGAGAGAAACTAAAAATAAAATTTTGAATATCAATATTTGACCTCCATTTTCGATGTAAAATTGTGTGCTGAATCCGAGCAAGAAGGTCAAAAAATTTATAGTAGAACAGTTTTCGAGATAGAGTAAAAAGAATAAAAAAATAAAAAATACGTTCATTAAAATTCAAATATCTTAAGATGTGGCCCATCGATTTGATGTATTATCATGTTAAAATAAACGTAAAGATATGTACTTTTGGTCTTCTGAACAATTTGTTTTAGTGCGACTAATAATTCTGACTAGGGAGAAATATTCGACCTCATTTATCCAATTGATTGAAAACTTCAGCGCAGTGAAGGGATAAATCATCAAAAAATTAGGACTATATAACAAGCATTATATTTACACGTGTCATACACATTCGGATATGCACTAAATTCGTTGTAAACTGCACGCTCCACAGCGACCGTATATACATATCAGAAATTTATGACGGGACAAAATGTTAAATGCTCTCACTATCTTCACGAATGGTGGCTTATCTCCCTATTTTGTCACGTTTTGTTCTACTAACAATTTATTTTTCGTTAATAAAACGGCTAGAAGTTTTTAATTTGAAATTATACTGAATTCACATAGGCTTTTACAACGTATCGATTACACAGCAATGGTCCACAAAACTTCTATATTAAAATGCATTGCATAAGTGTTTCGTGCGTGCGCAAGTTACGGGACGGTTTCAAATGCCCTGCGTACTTAAAGGCGAAGGCAGGCCAACGATGATGATGTTGATGGAGATAACCCAGCGTAATCTCAATCATTACGATATTGCACAGCAACTGTTGTGGCAGTCGACAACAGAAACAAAGTGCGACGTTGCAATTATTGCAGAGTCGTATCGTGTTCCCCACAATAACGGTAAGTGGGTTGTGGATAGTGCAGAGATGGCTGCAATACAAGTGATGGGCGGCTTCCCTGTTCAAGAGGTGGTGGATAACACACATGAAGGCTTCGTGATCGCCAGAATCAACGGCGTATTCGTCTGTAGCTGCTACGCTCCCCCAAGGTGGACACCAGAGCAGTACAATCGGATGCTGGACGCACTAACTGACTCGTTAGTCGGACGAACACCGGTTGTTATAGGAGGATACTTGGGCCGTGGAGTGGGGTAGCAGGCTGACCAACGCAAGAGGTTACAGCCTATTGGAAGCACTGGCGAAGCTGGACGTAAGGCTGTGCAATGAAGGTTTCGCTAGCACATTCCGCAAAAACGGCCGGGAATCCATGATAGACGTAACATTCTGCAGCGCGTCGCTGATGGATAACGTGAATTGGCGAGTTAGTGAGCCGTATACACATAGCGACCACCAGGCTATCCACTACACCATTGGTCGGCGGAATTGTACTGTAACGCGGAGAGTTAGGACTGGCGAGCGGAAGTGGAAAATAAAGGAATTCGACAAGGACCTTTTTGTGGAAGCACATCGTACTACCAGCGTCACTCCGAACGCCGATGAGCTGTCGGAAACAGTAGCGAGGGCATGCGATGTAACATTGCCTAGGAAAATGGAGCCGAGGAACTACCGGCATCCAGCGTATTGGTGGAACGAAAGGCTCAGCATCCTCCGGGCTGCCTGTCTAAAAGCCAGAAGACGCGTTCAAAGATCAAGATCAGAGGCGGTCAGAGAAGAGCGTAAAGTAACATTCCAAGTGGTTAGGGCTGATTTCAAACGCGAGATAGTGCTAAGCAAGTCCACCTGCTACAAGGAGCTGTGCAGAGAAGTAGACGCTAACCCCTGTGGCAATGGATATCGTGTCGTTATGGTTAGGATCAAGGGTCCAATGACGCCAGTCGAAATGTGCGCTGACAAACTAAAAATTATCGTGGAGGGTCTTTTCCCGAAGCACGACCCAACCATATGGCCGCCTACACCGTACGTTGATGCAGATGGTGGAAATGCTGGTGACAATCAAGTTTCCAACGACGAGCTCCTTATTGCGGCAAAAGGGCTGAAAGAGAAGAAAGCTCCCGGACCGGATGGTATCCCCAACGTGGCACTGAAGACTGCGATCCTGCCGTTTCCGGACATGTTCAGGATAGTCCTACAGAAATGCCTGGACGAAGGCTACTTCCCGGATAGATGGAAGATCCAGAAGCTGGTGTTGCTGCCAAAACCAGGGAAACCACCAGGAGATCCAGCATCGAATCGGCCTATATGCCTGCTGGATACTCTTGGTAAACTTCTGGAAAGGGTCATCTTCAACAGGCTGGCGACCTACGCTGAAAGTGAGAACGGACTATCGCAGAGACAGTTCGGCTTCCGGAAAGGGATATCAACGGTGAACGCCATCCGCACAGTCATCGAGAGCGCGGAGAAAGCGTCAAAGCAAAAGAGAAGGGGAAACCGATCCCTCTCACGAAGTAATACGATGACGTAGTTCCGTGGGGAAGAAGGGCGTAAAAAGTAAGGAGTGTTTTTAGTGGTTAGGCACGAACGTGAGTCGTGAGTCCCACACAGTGCCAATACACTACAGGCCAGGCTTTTGAAGCTTTTTTAACCGAACTAAAAAAAATAAATAAAAAAAGAACACAGAGAGAGAGAAAGAGAGAGAGAGAGAGAGAGAGAGAGAGAAAATAAAAATAAAATTGTGAATATCAATATTTGACCTCCATTTTCGATGTAAAATTGTGTGCTGAATCCGAGCAAGAAGGTCAAAAAATTTATAGTAGAACAGTTTTCGAGATAGAGTAAAAAGAATAAAAAAATAAAAAATGCGTTCAATAAAATTCAAATATCTTAAGATGTGGCCCATCGATTTGATGTATTATTATGTTAAAATAAACGTAAAGATATGTACTTTTGGTCTTCTGAACAATTTGTTTTAGTGCGACTAATAATTCTGACTAGGGGGAAATATTCGACCTCATTTATCCAATTGATTGAAAACTTCAGCTCAGTGAAGGGATAAATCATCAAAAAATTAGGACTATATAACAAGCATTATATTTACACGTGTCATACACATTCGGATATGCACTAAATTCGTTGTAAACTGCACGCTCCACAGCGATATGTATATACATCAGAAATTTATGACGGGACAAAATGTTAAATGCTCTCACTATCTTCACGAATGGTGGCTTATCTCCCTATTTTGTCACGTTTTGCTCTACTAACAATTTATTTTTCGTTAATAAAACGGCAAGAAGTTTTTAATTTGAAATTATACTGAATTCGCATAGGCTTTTACAACGTATCGATTTCACAGCACTGGTCCACAAAACTTCTATATTAAAATGCATTGCATAAGTGTTTCGCGCGTGCGCAAGTTACAAGATATTTTATGTTCTTCAAATTATTTTTAATTTCAGATTTTGAGGTTTTGAAACTAAAATGAGTTTTGTACGAACTGCTAGGTGTTCTAGGAAGGAAAATAAATTATTAGTTTTACAATACGTCAAGTATGTAGTAAAGTTTGTATTATCATTGCACAAAACAGTCCTGCAGCTAAAATTTCAAGATATGAAACTATATGACGTGTGAGGGTTGAGTTTACAATGAATTTTGTATCATCAGAGTGTTCCTTTCTGTATAACACATGTAAATATTACACGCAGTATTGTATACCAATCGTTTGATGACTTATCACTTCAATGAGCCTGAAATTATTGTTATTGTTGAATATTACCACAGCTCAAAATCTCTCAAAATCCTTCATTTTATTTTTTATAATAGAGAACCCTTCATATTTTATGAAACGAGCCCTAGAAAACATGAAGACGGTTCAATAAATTGACCCAGAGAAACTCAAAAAATTCCTATTTTACAAAAAAAAATGAATAACTTTCGCATTTTTCATCTAATTCAAACAAACAAGTGTTTATTGTCATTGGTTGTTAGCAAGCTTTCAATTTCCCTCAAAAAATATTTTTTTTGAAATGCTTTATCTTGCCCAAATATTTGATCAAGCGCTCATTTTTCTAAAATGAGGAAAAAATAAAAAAAAGTTCAACAAACTCGAATTACGGTCAGAAATATTAGTCTCCCTGAAACAGAATGCTCGGACATCCAAAAATACATGCAATTACCCTTAATTTAATTTAATATTCCATGTCGATGCGCTATAACCGTAGATATTTGGGTTTTACTAAACGTACATTTTATTTTAATGGTGAAATTTATTTCTTCACTCTAGCTCGAAAATTGTGCTGCGGTAAAATTTTTGGACTTCAATTTTAGATTCAGTATACGATTTTACTTTGAAAATGACCATCAACTTATTGAGTTCAAAAATGCTGTAAACTAGATATTTCGGAATAAATCTTTACATGTGAACGAAACCAGAAATCCCACAGCTCCAGATTCCTCTCGACAACAATTGACGTAGAAGCTGCCACTAATCACGATCTAGTCTGTGAGATGCGAGGACATTTTTTATGAAACAATTTTACCTTAAAAACGGGGTATATTTCAGTTTATATGGGCTTTTTTTAGTAAATTTTCGTAGTAAAATTCCACAACCCGTAACTCCGGAGCCGGAAGTCGGATGGAGATGGAATTTAATATCAGTTTCCGGGGACGCAACACCTTTCATTTGAGACTAAGTTGATCAAATCGGTCTAGTCATTTTCGAGAAACCAATATAACCGTTATTCTGAATTTGGATGCTTCCGGATCCGTCGATGGTGGCCAGTGTGGCCAAAGAGACTTTGAATGACTGCTGGTGACCTAGATCTACAAATTCAACAGTTGTGTTTACATTTTGGAAAAAAATTCACCTTTTTACATTCATCGCAGAATTCGTTAGAATCGGGATTTGCTTCGTGATCGCACGTATCATCCTGTAATTCAGGAACCAGAACTCGGATCCACACAAAATTCAACAGCAGCTGATGGACCTTTCATTTAAAATCAAGTTTGTCAAAATCGGTTCAGAAAATTCCGAGAAACCGATGTGGACAAATCAACAAATTTTGTTTTGTAATCATACTCTTCAACTCGTAATCCGGAACAAGATGTCGGTTGAAAATGAAATTCAATAGCAACCTATGGGAATATTATACCTTTCATTTGAATCTTAGTTTGTAAAAATCGGTTCAGCCATCTCCGAGAAGCCGATGTGGACATTTTGTTAACAAATTCGCACATACACACACATACATACATATATACATACATACATACATATATACATACACACATACATACACACAGATATTTTACGATCTCGGCGAACTGAGTCGAATGTTATATGAGACTCGGCCCTCCGGGCCTCGGTTAGAAAGTCGGTTTTTGGAGCAATTGCATAACCTTTCTATATAAGAAAGGCAAAAGAATAATATTTAATTAGCTTAATAAGCATGAGTTCAATGTTATCTTCATGTGATTATAATTTGGAAAGATTGGTGGAATGGGTTTGAACGTGTAGGGAATGGGGGGTTAGTAGAGTGGGAGTGGAGGATGCGTCAGAAATCCTTCATCTTATTTCGGTATACGGTATACGGGGTGGATGAAGGAAATGCGGGCGTGAGGGTGGTCCAAGAGGAGGGGAGTGATGAAGGAGGGAGGTGTAAGGGCAAGGCAGGGGGGAGGGGCGGCGACGCAATACTCAGCTGCATATTTTGCCTTCCATATGAGACTTGGTTTGAGAAAATCGGTTCAGTCATCACCGATGAACCGATGTGACTTTAATTGTGGAATATGCCCGGAATTCCGGAATCGTCGAGAGTGGACAATATATTCAAAGAATGTTTGATTGGCAATCAGTGATCTAGATCTGCGATTAGAAGTAATTTGGTAACCATTTCAATAGTTTTTAGCCTCTGAGGTATTACGATTGTACCGATTTATATGGGCAATTCCAGTGTATCCTTACTAAAACTCCTGTAACTCCGGAAGCAAGAGTCAGAACCAAATGAAATTCAGCAGCAGTTAAAGGCATTACTGTATCTTTCATTTGAAATCAAGTTTATAAAAATCGGTAGAGAATTCGATGTGGAATTGGTGTGATATTAGCTTAGGAACTTGGCGGGTTCCCCGGGAGCGTCATGAACCGTCATAGGTGGCCAATGTGGTCAAAGCTGCTTTGATTGATCATTAGTGATCCAGACCCGTAAACTAGAGTAATGTTACATCTATTTTAATATGTTTAACATCATTTGAACATCATGGTGGTACCAGTTTATATGGGAATTCGCTGTGTGACCGCACTCTTCAACCCGTAACTCCGGAACCGGAAGTCGGATCAACTAAAAATTCAATAGCAGCTTATGCGAGCGTTATACCTTTCAGATGAAACTAAGATTACGAAAATCGGTTCAGCCATCTCTGAGAAAATTGTGTGAGTTTAAATGACACACACACATACACACACACACATACACACAGGCATTTGCCGATCTCGACGAACTGAATCGAATGGTGTATGACACTCGGCCCTCCGGGCCTCGGTTAAAAAGTCGATTTTTACAGTGATTGCGTAGCCTTTCTTTATATGAGAAAGGCAAAACGTTTTTAATCCACCTAACAGTGTGATGATACATTTCTTATAACTCTTATCGCTTTCTTCGTGTATTATATCGATTGAGAACATTTAGAACTTTATGTTTCGCGATGTTTGTGATAACACATACTACATGGGATAGTAGCAGGACTCAGAGAATCGCTCGAATAAGCATAGGACAATATCAGTGCTAGAAATCTCAAAGGTTAAACCAATTTAATGGAAAAGCGGAAAAATGGTCCATGAAATAGAAATACAAACGAATTATTGCTAATGCTTCGTTAATACAAATTCTTCAATCAATGCGTTGTGTAGGGAAAACTGAATTTTTCTAAAGGGGTTATATATGTTGCGCTGAGTCAAAACATTCGAAAAACAAATTTTGGAATGGATTTTAAGTTCTTACTCAATAGCGTTTACTGAAATTCCCAACGCGGCTGAGAACTAAGCACTGAAATTTCAGCTCTGAAGTGCATGCATGCATAGTTCAAACTTTACTTCGATATCAACTTTTTCTAAAAATGACTTCCCAGTAGTATCTTTGATCTGAATTATTATCCCTAATCCTAATCCTAATCCTAATCCTAATCCTAATCCTAATGCCAAAGCACAAATAAAAAACTCTTGAAACCTGTTAGGGAATATGGTTGTCATTATAGTAATTTTCTTTTTCACGAAAATTTTCGATAACCTTCCGTCACTTCTATTAAAAATTTTCAAATACTTTATAATATATATAATCTTATTAGGAACAGTTGTTAAAGAAGCTTTTGTAATATTGTGTAGGAAAAGCTGTAAATTTATAAATTTTCTCTATCTGCAACATATAAACCCCTAAGTATACCAATTAATTAGGATACCCTTTTAACATAAATTATCGCACGAATGGGAATAGGTTCGTCGAATTTTGGAAGAAGTCTATAAAATAACTCCTTGAAAACTACCTGAAAATTGGTGCAATTGAAAAAAAATATCCTCAGAAAATAGGATGTACCTATTACTGTGAATAATAAACACAGTAAAGACTAGACTCTCTATGGTAAAGTGACCATACGTCCTGGTTTCCCAGGACATGTCCTGGTTTTGCATTGACTGTCCTGGGAAGTCGAGGAAAATGCTTGATTTGTCCTGATTTTTCTCCTGTAAGCCTAATTTATTTCTATTTATTCAGTCTTCGCTTTTCACTATGCTCCGGATCGCAGTTATGACCGACCACAACCATAACTGCAACGTATACTCATCCTCAATCGGAATGCGTCAAACAAAACTTAATACAGTCGAATCTCCCAATTTTACCTTCCGATGTTTTTTTAATCTCTCAAGAGTACCTCGTCAATATCGATGAAACAATGGTTACAAGCGCTTCTTCTCGGCTTAAATCGTCTTTCAATCCGGGACCCGAAGAATTCCCTTTGGTACCTCTGAAAAGACACATCGGCGATTTGGTGCTTCTGCTTCTACTTGAGTTCTCTTGCTAGTGGCTTTTTTCATCTTACTGGAAATCCATCCCATAAAAAGAAAAATAGCAACTATCGTGGAATAATTTCATTGAGCGCTCCCTCGAGCTGGGGATTATGGAATTGCTACCGGCTCGAAACTAGTATCTAATCAGTTGCTCTGCTTGTTAACAGTGCAGTGAATCAAACGAACGTTTCTACCTAAAGTCTGCTGTCTATTTGTACCGTGCTAGTACTATAAACAAGCAAAGAAATCGAATTATAAAATTCGTCCAAAGCCAGTGTGAACAATAAAGCACCGTTACTTTCATCGGTGCGATATCGATGGTTCATTTCAAGATGTTTTAAACTCAGCAGCAAAATTCAACAGCAAGTTTACAAATGCAGTTTAGACTAACGGAAGTCGTCGTTATACAAGCCCACCACACTCATTACTGATAACGTTTAAAACTTCAGCCATACCGGAAAGCTACGCTATGGAATACAACATGCATTACGTCGTTGAGCATGATAATGTTAGGACCAAGATACCCGTTTATATTGACAATGATAAGATTGATATGCGTCTGCACGATGCACACTTGGGTACTATTAATAAATTTATTACAACCATCATGTCGGAATACGTAACGGTGGAATCATTTAAGTTTGAACCCTGGAGAAAATTTTTCTAGGTATTTCCAACGGTGTTTATTTCATGAGAATGCTAGTGAAGGAACCTACTTCTTCATATGTGAACTTTCAATTCAAAGCAAAACGCGTGACCAAATCTCAAATCACGTTGTGCACGTATGGAGGACAGACCCCTGCGAGCCTTGCTCTGTTACACAAGAAGACACACTACGAGAAACCATGTACACAAACTTCTAACGAAGCAATATCAACTCCAAGCATACCCATCACACAGCCCTTCATTAGGGTGGGGAAAAAGGATCGTTTTTCCGCGCAACACTTTTTTGGTTCCATTTGGGGTTCCAAACAACTGTGCAAAATTTGGGGTCGATTGGATTTGACCCGGCGTAGCGCATTGCGTTTGAAATTTGTATGGAAATTAGTATGGGAAAGCCTACTTTCTTGCATTTTCAATTTTACAGACAACAATTCTTCCTGCAGTATACCAACAATTAGTGTGGTCCAGGATATGCTGAACAACTTTGCCGAAGGATGCATAGTGGTAGAATGTCTCTACAACAAGTTATAGCTGTTCAAAGTTCGATAGATCGAATTAATTGCCAAAAATCATTTTTTTGCCAACACTGCGGGTGTACCAATGACATTTCATATAGCATACCAAAATAACATCATATACATTAGATTTACAACATTGGTATGTTTGGATGAATTAATCATAAGCCTTAGCTTAATTTCATGGACGTAGGTAGTTTCGCAATAGGGCGTAGTGAGGGGAGAGGGAGGAAGACTTTTAAATATGGAAATTTCAACTGAAATAACTGAAATCTTATTGAATTGGAATGTTCAGATGAATTATTTTGCAACATTTATACAATCCACAAAAGCCCCAGTTCAACAGCAATTTTTACTTCAGGTGATCGAACAACATCGAAAAGAGCATCCTATCAAATCATAGTGCGTATTAAACTGAAATATAATCAATGCATTCCTCTGACATATCAACTCGACATCAGTTGATTCAGTCTACAACTTTACTTCAATTGATATAGTCAATGTCAAGTCAATTCAGAGGGATACAGTATGTTTCGTTTCATCGTTATTATTATGCATAGGACATTGTGCAAATGTTTTAAAATAATACATCTTAACATTTCAACTCGACAAGATTTCAGATATTTCAGTTAGAATTTCTATATGTTGAAGCCTCCCCCCCCCTCTCCCCTCACTACGCCCTATTGCGAAACTACCTGCGCCCATGAAATTGAGCTAAGGCTTTTGAATAATTCATCAAAACATACCAATATGGTAAATCTAAAGTATATGATGTTATTTTGGTATGCTATATGAAGAGTCATTGGTACACCCGCAGTGTTGGCAAAAAGACGATTTTTGGCAATTAATTCGATCTATCGAACTTTGAACAGCTATAATTTGTTGTAGAGACATTCTAGCACCATGCATCCTTCGGCAAAGTTGTTTATTTATTTATAATTAATTAATATCAACAGACACAGTGTGGTCCTAATGATAATTTCTTAATCTATTTAAAAAGTCAGATTGTAATCTGCTACGTGGAATGTGAAGATCGAACTCGGATGACACTCTGTTGAAGGTCCGCTGCAAACCAATGATGGCACCGTTTACTCCATAGTTAGTCCGGCGAAGAGGTAATCGGAGGAATAAATTATTGCGAAGGGCGCGAGGGCGAACGTTCATGTTTATCGCACTGAGAAGCTCGGGGCAGTCAATTCGATCTTGCAAAATATCCGAAATCGTCATAGCACGGAATAGATCCCGTCGCACTTGCAATGTATCGAGTCCAATAAGCAAACCCCGGCTTTCATAACTTGGCAGCTGGTGAGTGTTGCTCCAAGGCAATCGACGAAGGGCAAACCGAACAAATCTGCGCTGTACTGTCTCAATTCGATGGACACCGTTGAGATAATGAGGGTTCCACACAACTGAACAATATTCCAGAGTTGATCGAACGAGTGAGCAGTAGAGAGATTTTAAGCAGTAAATATCTGAAAAGTGCTTAGATATTCTCATTATGAACCCCAAACAGCGTGATGCCTTTGCGACAATATAGCTGATATGCTGTTTAAACGTCAGTTGTTCATCGAGAAAAATTCCGAGATCTTTGACGCAATTCGCTCTGTCAATTGTGGATTCAGCTAGACAGTAATCGATTGGCGTTTTTTTCCTCGAGAACGTAATAACCGTACATTTCTTGGGGTTTAGGGTCATTCGGTTGATCTCGCACTATTCCGCCAAAGGTTTCCAGTTGGCGTTGAAGGAAAGCTGCATCATCAGTATTCCGGATTCTATGGTATAACTTGAGGTCGTCGGCGAAAGACAACCGTGGTCCTTCTAAGCAAAAGTTAACGTCGTTGAAATACAGAAGAAAAATCAATGGACCGAGATGGCTGCCTTGCTGAATACCAGATGAAGCAAAGAACTCTTCGGATACACAATCGCCTATCTTGACAGCTAGACGACGATCACTGAGATACGATTGCATCCAACGGAGAATATTAGTACCAAAGCCAAGTCTATCCAATTTTGCCACTGCAATAGCGTGATTTATCTTGACAAAAGCAGCTGAAAGGTTCGTGTAGATAACGTCAGATTGAAGGCCGTCCGACATAGCATTTGTAACATATGTTGTGAACGACAGAAGATTCGTAGATGTTGAACGTTTCGGCATAAATCCATGGTGAGTCTCGGAGATATACTGTTTGCAGTGGCTGGAGATGGGTTCCAACACAGCCATTTCAAACACGGTAGTTGTCAACCACCTTTTTATCACCTTTTTTGTGAACTGAAAACATGAAGGAGGATTTCCAGAGTTCGGGAAATACTCCGGTTGTTAGCGACAATTGAAACAGATGACAAAGAGGTTTAATTAGACCGGCAGAGCATTTTTTTAGAATAATAGTTGGTATACCATCTGGGCCTGCCGAGGTTGAAGCCTTCATTTTGCTAATCGCCAGTTGTACCATATTATTGTCGATATTGAT
The DNA here is from genome assembly GCF_030247195.1 of Topomyia yanbarensis. Lineage (NCBI taxonomy): Eukaryota > Metazoa > Arthropoda > Insecta > Diptera > Culicidae > Topomyia > Topomyia yanbarensis. Next base: position 225,312,294 of record NC_080671.1, on the reverse strand, counting down.
AGAGTTCAAAGACTGGTATGATTGAGGTACATTGAGAGCCGCGCGTGAAGCCTGGGTCGGTGTCAGTTTCTCGTTGGAGAAAACATTCGCGAACTTTTCAGAGAATAGTTGGCAGATCTCCTGTAAACTAGAGCTCATACGTCCTCCATAGCTCATCGTTGAAGGCAACCCGAATTCCTTTCTTTGCTCGTTTACATGCTTCCAGAATGTTTTAGGTTCGGACTTCAACTTACGTTGCACGTTTCGCAAGTAATCGGCATGGCAACGCTTCGATGTCTTTTTATAGACTTGGTTAACATGAACGTAGTGTTGTCGCAGCACGTAGCCCCCAAACTTGGAGTACTTCTTCAGAGCGGCTCTTTTAGTCGCTTTTAACCGTCTCAGCTCGGCAGTGTGCCACGCTGGGTGCTTAGATTGAAGGCCACTTCTTTTGGGTACATAGCGATCGATAGCATAGCTCATAACATTGGAGAAGGTCTGCACTGCAACGTTGACATCATCATTGTCGAGAATTTCAGTCCAGTGGATATTCGACAGGAAGTCAATAATGCTATTATAGTTGGCTTTTCTAAAATTATAGCTGACGGTGTCAGAAGCATTGCAGTCATGCTTCACTCGAATCGCTTCAAGCAATATATGCAGTGGAGGGTGGTGTCTAACAGTCTTTACCAGGGGGAACGGTGCTGCGGTAACTTTTGGCGCGTAGTCAGATTTGCTCGAAAAACAGAGATCAATGATTCTGTTGTTCTCGTTCACCACATTATTCGTTTGGCGCAGCAGATTTAGACTGTAGCAGTCAAGCAAACTGGTGATACCAGCATGAAAAGATGACAGTTCGGGATCAGCGAACATAAATCCGTCAGAAGCAGAGCGCCATTTTATTCCGGAGAAATTGAAATCACTAACAATCAGGATCTCATCAACCGGGCTTGCTTGAGCGGAAATCCGTTCCAGTGACTCAGTATGTGAATCAATCAATGTCGAATCGCGAGTGCGGTCCGGTGGAAGATAAACCACGCAAAGAAAAAGTGCGTAGCCAGCTCGACACAGACCCCCAAAGTATCGTCAATCAGTTGCGCTTTCAATCGACGAACGGATAGCCACAAGTACCCCGCCGCCGGTAGCCTTGAGACTGTTGCGTGAGCTGCGATCAGTTCGGAAAACATCGTAGTTGGCACCAAATGCTTGCACTGACAGAGTGCTATCGGTAAGCCACGTCTCTGTGAGGGCGATTATGTCGATTCATTCATCTGAACTTGCTACCAAATAATCTTCGATTACTGAATTCATACCACCGGCATTCTGATAATATATTTGTAGGTTTGAATGCCGCGATTGACTGGAAGCGAGGAGCTGATCAATGCTTGCATTAACAAAATCAGGTTCGTACTTGCCGTTGGTATCGATTTGGAAGACCCCTTCACAACTCCTGCACACAGGACCGGGACGACTGGTGAACGCTGGCTGCAATGGCTCGACTGTGGCAGGGGGATCAAGGGCTTCCATAGTGCTAGCTGCAGTGCGTCCCAGGGTGCGATGAGTCATACCAGCATAGCATAGAGTGCTTAGTCCTTCTGTGATCGTTGTAGGGCCGAATGTGCTATGAGGAGACGTGCTCGTTACGATGGGATCCAAATTTTGTTTTTGACATTAAAAATGTCTTACTCCACTATCTGGGGCTAGGTGTCATTCTAAAATCTAAACTATCTCCCATGTAACGAAACTATGTAAGGTTTACACGCTTATAACTCCGATATTACTAGATGGATTTTAATCATTCATACACCAACCGATTCAGAAACACCTAACTTATAATAATAATTTAATATCTCCCCAATAAAAGTAGACTTTTGGAAATTGGTAAAATTAAAAAGTTCACAAAAAACGGGAAAAATACCATTCGTGAGGCAGATTTCTCCGACACAGCCGTCAAAAGAGGGCAGCTTAGTTGCTCAATGAAACACGAAAAGTCATAAATAGAAGCAAAGCATGTCCGTTTAAATCAGTTGTTGCTCTTATCCCACACGAGCAACGTCGTCTTCGGGCGATGCAATAAGCGCTATCGATTTTCGATAACGTTGGCATTTGCACACACTCGCACCTAAGTGACTAAACCATATACGGTTAGTTTATAAATAGAGGTGACGCGTACCCGTTTGAATCAGTTTTTGTTCTTATGTCGAACGGGTAAGATCATGGCTGCAGCGTCTGGGCACTTCAATAAGCGGTAGACGCTATGCATTTTCGGCAGCGGTGGCCGTGTGCGGATTTGTCGGGTACCAGCATGGTGTCACAGAATGATTTGCAAAGTGGGTGGGCGGGGTGGTTTGGATTTAATTCAATACGGTGTGTGCTGCTTAAGAGTGTTGCGTTTGAAAAAAATATATTTATTTTTATGCATGCGTGTGCGTTGTAACTTGTTAATCCATGTTTACGGCGCTTTGTAGCTGCGTAGGGTAAAGAGCCTATTGGTTTTCATGTTTCATATTTCGGTTATATGTTTTTTATCAGTAAGGCATCTAACAACGTGCTTCTGTAGTTATTGCACTGTTCAACAGCGTAGTATTTTATATAGGAGAGTACACTCAGGTTTTTTCACGCGGATTTTGAAATTTAAGCGGTTTTCATTCATGCGTTTTTTTTTTAAATTTACGCGGTTTTCACTTACACGGCCTGTATCCCCTGCGTGAAAAATCTGAGTGTAATTGCATCGGAAACAATCACATTCCCAGCAGAACTTTTTGTTTTCTAATTTCAAACACTTTTGTTTCGTACTGCACACAACGGAAAATTTTAAAACAGAACTTACCGTCCCAGCAGCAGTTGAAGCGGGTGTTCTTTTTCGATTCAAATTCAAGCCATGTCTTAAGCGTTACTGGACTTAAAATTGTTTTCCCAGTTTAACCAGTCAGAATATCTGTCCTACCCTATGTATTTAAAACACAGTTCTAATTGCGTTTTAAGGTATACAACAAATACGGTTGGGTATACTAATTTAAATTTTAAAATAAATCTGTTTTAAATTATGAAACAAACCGCTGTACTGAAGATATAATTATGTCAGTCCTATTACCACATAAAACACCTATATAACATAAAACGCTGCAGAATTGGTTTAATAATACAATGTTTACACTACAGAGTTATAACACGTTTTAATAATTAGCAACAAGAAAAATGTCACCAAGATAGCATAAAAACCCGATTTAACTGGTAGTGCGAACGTTGCATAACAATGTAATTTATCAAATAATTTCATTTTTCCACCACTAATCGATCAAGAAATACTTACACTTAAGATTGTTTACTTGAGTTCATTAGTACATTATTGAAAATTTAAATGGAAAATGAAATTTCATATTTTATGGAGAATCTGTATATTTCCGTTGGCGGGCGTGGGTTTCCTCATCACAGCTCTCAATATGGAACTTTTCTTTTGAATATATTTTCTGGACAGACCAGCCTATTTTTACTAGATGGATCAGCCAAATAATGCCAATCACCTAGTGAGATACTTGATTAATTAATAGATTACCGTTAAAAGACCTTCAATAAATTATGTTTTAATGGGGAGGGTTTTAATGAAAACAGGCGAGTGAACAAGAACGTGTGTCGATATGTGTGATAGATAAAAAAGCTATATTTTTAATGTCACCGTGGTCGTGTCCTGTACACAACCCTTTAATTTTTTGACATTGAAGATTCACAGCGGCGGTAGAGTTGTGTTCATCAGCAGACTGTAAGTGAAATTTACATTGAGGGCGTGCAGCATCTTGTATTGCTTGGGAAGGACTTATACCCTTCTTGGCTTTACCTGACACAGAAGAAGTCGCCGATTCGCCAGGTAGACCTAAATCGCTCGCCGGGATACAAGAAGTTGGACAGATGAGTTTATCCGGAACAGCTTGGCGCTACTGTCCACCACCAGATGGATTATTCTCCGCCGCAATCCTGATGATAGGTCGTTGGATTTTTGAATTGGTCACAAACTCACGGAAGTAGATGTTCTCCGGCCAAGAGTCTTTGGACAGAGCCTTATCCTTGTATGATTTGCTAACGCCAACTTTGAATGTAATGAAGCTCAAAGATAAGAGATCCTTGTCCTTGGGAACTAGACGAACTATTCTCGGTTGCAGATTCTCTCCCAGACAATCTTTCACAAGGGTAGAAACTTCATCATCCGTCGTGCTGGGATCGAATGCTGACAAGTAAACCCATAACAGCTCCTCAGGTGGTGAAATTGTTTTTATTGTTTCAAACGCAGCTTTGGATCCACGAATATTAGGAATTTTTGTTTTGAGCGAATCATCTTCGCGTTTGCGCTTAGGCGTGTTTGAAACTGGATTATATTCAGCAATTCGCTTCCAAGGCGTTATAGTTGGGGATAGCGGTTTTGAGTCAACTTTAACCGAGAGAGCTTTGACGACATCTTTCAAATCAGCTATGTCGTTTTTTATAGATTTCAGAGAATTGTCGTCAGGCACTATGTCGCAACAACGCGAAGCCATTCTACGGAAAGTATCATTCGAGAATAAGTCAGCACAGCCGTTGCACATCCAGGATAGATTCCGTGGGTGGGTTCCCAGAACGTCACGAACATCATAATCCATGACGCATATCATGTGGAACGAATTTCCGCAGTATCCACGACATGTGATTCGATCAGAATCATTAACCACTTTCGAACAGTTGTTACAAGCCATGCTTTTGATGTTTTTGTTCACATATCCTGGACTACACTTCTTGTTGGCATACTGCAGGAAGAATTGTAGTCTGTAAAATTGAAAATGCAAAAAAGTAGGTTTTCCCATACTAATTTCCATACAAATTTCAAACGCAATGCGCTACGCCGGGTCAAATCCAATCGACCCCAAATTTTGCACAGTTGTTTGGGACCCCAAATGGAACCAAAAAAATGCTGTGCTCGGTTGATGAGATTATGATTACGTTTTTCCATATAACAACCCCCCCACCCTACCCTTCATCAACATCAACTAAATCATAAACCACCGGAGTTGCAGCTCAGGCACCAACGAATACTGGATCAACAGAACCTACGCACAACGTTAACGATCATTGTGATGCGCCTACTACTTCCCAATCAACTGCCAGCACCACCGAAAATAAAGTAAATAACAAAGAACCTGAATAAGCGATCGTGACCCGTAGGCCCCACAAACAACTCAAACCAAGTAATCGTGAAAGCCCATAGAACATCAACAGCGAGTATAGAAAGAAAACGATAAACCGAGAGAAAACGGACTAAGTGATCCACAAGCAACAAGAGACAATGAAGTAAATAGATCTTCAACAAGAAATAAGATCTTTACGCAAAGTAATAAATCGCGTACAGAAGATCCGATGGATATACAATAAAATTCGATTTATTTATTTTTATTTACACATTGAAAATATTAAAAGATCCACGGCTCAGGTAATGCATTGAGGCGTATCAAATAAGTGAAATAGCTAATGGACGATTACCATGTCTTCACGCCTGGACACTTAACAGCGACTAACCGTCTACATAACAGGGAGTATGCTGCGAAACTTCAAAATCAGTTACTTATTTCTGCGTGTATTTACTGAAACCAAAATTCAGATTCATCGCCTCCCTCATTCATTAACTTCCCAACTGACTGAAACTGCATGCAGAATGGATTGCTTGAGTGCAGAGGAAATATAAATTCCTTTACCAACCAAAGCATTTATTTGATTTTATGTGGACAGCATAAAGGCAGAAGCTGGAATATGTCTACATTTTCGAGCATAAGTGAACTGCATAATCTATATCTGGTGCACTTTTGCTCAATAATCCCTCTCATAGGTAGAATAGAAACAAAATTCAGTTTGCTTCTGAAACCGAACATGTCCAGACCTGAATGCGCTGTGTCGGGAGAACGAATGACGAGGGAAACGAACCAAACATTTCATTCATTGCGACGGGAATGAATTGAATTTTGTTTTCTTTCAAGTTCACGCAGGAATGCCATTTTTTTCAAGCTCGGGCTCAAACACAAATTACACCAAGCTATACGTCGGTTTTTATATAACAATCGATTAAACGGAGAAGTTTTTGGTAACAACGGTAGGTTTTGCAGATCTCAAATCGAGAGATAATGGTTGTCATTGGAGATTACCAGGTATAGCGCAGGGAAGCTAGATGGGATCGCTGGTGATTCTGATTTGCGTCAATGTCGTGTTTTAGCACTGAAAACTCGTAGCCGGTCATGCACAGACCATCTCATGAAACGTTTGTTGATGGTGGTGTAGCAAGAACTGCCTTTGTGTAAATCCGAAAAAGTTCTTGGAGATCGAATTCCGATGAAAGACTTTCTGGAAGAGCTCTTCCTCCCAGACTCCCAGAACTTTTTTACTGTCGAAGCTCTGCCTGCCAGACCCCATAACTTTATAACAGCCGAAAACATGCGGAAAAGGAAATGTCGATTGAGCGGTAACGAGGGGAAGCAGTTTCGGCTCTCCTGGTTTTTTACTCGTTTGATATGGTCACCCTACTCTATGGTGTATTTTATGTTGACAAAATAGGGACATTAACTAAATCGCCACATTTTATTCTTCATAATAAACTGAAGCTGTTAAAATATTCTTCCCCTCCCTTGATGTAGTCTAATAACTATTTCTGATTATTTAGAAGACTATATTCTAGCGGATTTAAAAAATATTGATTTTTTCATTTTTGCATATTTGCATCTTTAAGATAAGGAAAACATGTTCAAGAAAAGATTTACCCGAATTCAGCCTTGTTTGTCTGCGAGAGCCCGTCAAACATATTTTCATATGAGGCTGATAAAATTGGGGGCTGATAAAATCGGATCTTCAATGTATTATAATAGATAGGCAGTATTCGAAGTAGCTTCTTGTGGAGGAGTGTAGAACGACTTTGTTTCTACTTACTTGGAGTCAGCGGCGTAGTCTGAAATTCGGTTTGGTGAAAATCCAACTTACTGTCCAAATGGCATAGTTACGAAACCGCCATCTTTGAAGTTTTAAAATTATGGAGAATCAGTTTTTCAAAAAATTGTAACAGAGTTCCTGACTTTAGCGAATTTGTTAAGACTTTTATTTAAAACAACTTTATTGTAGGCATGAATACTACGTATATGGATTATATCGAGTTATAAAATGATATTTACGAAGTGTTTCTTAATCTAGTTTTTTTCTAAAATAACTTTCTATTGTGAGTTTCACAAACTCAAGCTTTGGATAAAATGTAAATGTTATCGTTTATAAACAATAGAAGAGATTTATCATGAACAGTAAAATCATAATAAACTAATAATTAATTTTTTGGTCCTTTTACTTAAGTGCCAATACCTTATTTAGGACTGGTGGTATCCGACGGGAAAAAACGATCGGAAATGGTGAGTGAAGCTAAGCAATCATGTGGAAAAAATTCTCCACAGAGGCGAGATTCGAACTAGCAACCTTTGAGACTTCGGCCCAATGACCTAACTCCCAGAAAGAACATATGATTATCCCACTGGCGACGGTGATCGTACCCTGCCTGCAAAGCGAGAATCACACACAACGACAGCTGATCACCCCAACACATTTGATCTATTTCATTTCCCCACTAGATATCAAGGACCGGGTTTTTATTATTGTCTGATGTCTAATTTTTAGTTCATTACCCATCGTACTTCGGTGGGTGATAAAGCTAATGAAGACTGTCGCTTTCTGGTCCCTTGCCCAGTGAACAGAGGTATGACGGGAGCAAACCCGCCCGTTCGAATTAAACTAATAATTCAATTTTTGGTCTTTTGACTTAAGTGTCAATACCTTATTTAGGACTGGTGGTATCCAACGGGGAAAAACGATCGGAAATGGTGAGTGAAGCTAAGCAATCATGTGAAAAAAAATTCTCCCCAGAGGCGAGATTCGAACTCGCAACCTTTTGAGACTCCGGCCCAATGCACTAACTCTTATGCTATCCCTGGGTATGGTGACATCCCAGAAAGAACATATGATTATCCTACTGGCGACGGTGACCGTACCCTGCCTGCAAAGCGAGAATCACACACAACGGCAGCTGATCACCCCAACACATTTGATCTATTTAATTTCCCTGCTAGATACCAATGCCCGGGTTTTTATTATCGTCTGATGTCCAATTTTTAGTTCAGTACCCATCGTGCTTCGGTGGGTAACAGAGCTAATGAAGACCAGTTACAGATCAGGATCGCATTCTCCCTTGATGGGGCGACTTACTTGGTGGTTTTCCGATCGAAGCTTTTTCTTCCGTCTGTGGTAGGACGGCCCAGAACGATCGTCGGTGGTTTAGTAATAATCCGCTGTTTCCTCTATCAAACGCAGTAGAAATACCTTCACGACGCGATACTGCTTTGATTTCTCCACTGCACTACAGTTCTTTTCTTCGAAATCGTTTGCACGGGGTTTTATGTCGGCGTTAAAAGATCAATTTCAATTTCACTTCACTCGTATTTATTTGCATCAAAAAGATCACTCGCGGCAAATGGTACGCGCACTGACTGTCTCGACCGGGGTATTATTGTCAACTGCCTTTGTCAGCTGATTTTCACACATTCCGTCTTCCACAGCTGACGGTTCTACCTACCCGTATATCATGATCATTTGGTTGTATTGCGCGATCACTGTTTGGTGCACTCTCGCTCTGCGATCGCTCATTATGCTGATCGGTAAACATAGTGGATTCGTAGGGTGGTTCATCAATTTGGTTTGGGGTTTTTGATTGTTTTTTTGCATTTAATTAGGTTTGATTAAATATGGTTTATAATTAAAAGTTTAGATTTAATTCATTTAAGTTTAGATTAATTGAAATTTAGGCTTAGTTTTAGGTAGTTCTTTTTAATTTAAGTTCACGCATCAACATTCCGGCCACCTTGAAGTAGCATGGATACTTCAAATTCATTTCTTGCTTGTACTTCTTCTATTATTCGTCCGAACTGGGATCAGACGGTGTGGACTGCGTTTCCAGTGTCGGAAGCAAGGCCAGTTTCACGACTGGGCGGACAACTGAATCGGATGTGGCGGTTTTCAGGGTGACAACGCGAACGATTCCATCCTTGTTCGGGTGTACCTGGATGATTTTTCCGAGTGACCATTGAGTTGGCGGCAGACATTCGTTCTTGATCACCACAACTCGTCCGGGTTCAATGGTGACCTTGGGGTACTACTTCGTGGCTCGTGACTGGTACTGCTAAAGGTACTCGGGATACCACCTTGCCCAAATCCTTTGGACACGCTTCTGGGTGAGCTGCCGATGTGAAAGTCGATTGTCGGGTACATCACAAAGTGACGGTTCTGGAACGGCTTGTAGGCTGGTTCCCACCAGGAAATGGCCTGGGGTCAGAGCTTCCAGGTCTGACGGATCGGACGGTATCGCGGGGAGAGGTCTGGAGTTTAGACACATCTCGATCTGGGTTAGTATGGTTATCATGTCCTCGTAACCGACGTTCACACAGCCGATCTCACGCAGCAGATGGTGCTTAGCTGACTTGACGGCTGCCTCCCACAGACCACCGAAGTGCGAAGCGCAAGGTGGAATGAATCGCCACGTGATCTCATTCTCGGAACACCAATCGAGGATCTACTTTCGTCCACCTTGATCGGACGTTAGCATCTGGTGGATTCGGTTGAGCTCGTTGGACGCTCCCTTGAATGCGGTCCCGTTGTCGCTATGGATCTCCCACATTATTCCTCTGCGGGCGACGAAACGGCGAAGGGCAGCCAGAAAGGCTGGCGTAGATGGATCCGAGACTAGTTCGATGTGGACAGCGCGGGTGGAGAAACACACGAAGATCGCGATGTATGCCTTCGTCGGTGCACGGTTTCGTATCGGTGATTTAATGTAGACAGGCCCACAATAGTCTACACCGCATACGGAAAACGGTCTGGTTGGCGAAACTCGCGAGGACGGCAAGTCTGCTACTGTTTGCTGGATCAAACGGGGCTTGCTACGAAAACACATGTAGCACTGATGATACGAGCGGCGAACGAGGTCGCGTCCTCCAATCACCCAGAGTTTCTGGCGCATCGTGGTTAACGTCAGCTGTGGTTCTGCGTGCAGCAGATTGTAGTGGTAGTGCTCTGACAACAACACGGTAGCGGGTGCTTCGCAAGCAGCATTATCGGGTGCTTCACTTTTTTCGAAACTGCGGCGTGCTTGAGTCTCCCACCGACTCGAATAACGCCGTCTTTATACATCACCGGTTTCAGCCACTTCAACGATGCTGGAAGGAGATTGCGTTGGGATATCTTGGACAGCTCCTTGGAGAACATCTCACGTTGGGCAATTCGGCACAATGCTAGATCAGCATCGCGTAGATCAGGTGTGGAAAGAGACTCAAACGGCTCTGGTTTGGTCTTCTGGACGGCAGCTCGTAGAGTGCGGAAATATCGCATCCAATACGCGATGGAACGTCGTGGCTTCGTGAAGCTGGAATAGCGACTGAAAAGTCGAGCGGAGAAAGATGGTTCGGCAACCGCTACCGACATCATGGCGACGTTGCCTTTGCTCTCTGGCATTGTGGACAAATCGCACGCTGGTAGCACAGTGCGTGGCCAGTGGTGTGATGAAACCGATAGCCATTGCGGTCCCATCCACCAAAACTCGAGGTTCACGATATCGGCCGGATTTACACCTCGGGATATAAGGTCTGCTGGGTTGGATTCTTCGGGGACGTGCTGCCAGGAGCAAGATCCGGTAGTGGATTGAATTGTGGACACTCGGTTTACCACGAACGTTTTCCAGCGCGATGGGCACGATTGCAGCCAGTAGAGGACTATCGTCGAATCAACCCAGAAGAACACTTCGCACGCTGTCTTAAGGGACTTCATCACCTTCTCATATAGATTAGCCGACAACACGGCGGCACATAACTCTAGGCGCGCAATCGATTGGTAGGTGGCTAACGGTGCGACCTTGGATTTTGACGTTAGCAGTTGAACACGAATTTCTGTAGCGGATTCAGACCGGACTTAGCAGCATGCGCCATAGGCCTTCTCTGAAGCATCGGAGAAAAAGTGGAGCTGGATGGTTTCGGTCTTGACCTGCGACACGAATCTGGGAATGCGGATTGTGGAGATTGCGTCCAGCGTACCATGGAACTCCTTCCATTCGCCTTGGAGATGCGGAGGTAGCGGACAATGCCCACAGACACTGCATGAACAGCTTCGCTATGGTGATTGTCGGGCCAACTAGTCCTAGTGGGTCGAAGATCTACGCAATGTAGGACAAAACCTTCCTTTTGGTCAGAACGGGTGCTGGTAGAGGCAACTGGACCTTGAAGCGCATCGTATCGGACTTAGACTCCCACACGAGTCCTAGGGTGGATACGGATTGTTCGTCCTGGAGATCATGCAGAGGCAGTAGAGCGAAATCTTCTTGCGGCACTTGCGCAAGGACTTCGGAGGAATTGGATGCCCACTTCTTTAACGGAAGGCCAGCTGACGAAAGCATGGCGGAAACTTCTTGGCGAAGGCGGATTGCGGATTGGACATCGTCAGCTCCCGATAAAAAGTCATCGACGTAAAAATCCTGCTTCACAGCATCTACGGAGGCGGGGTACTTGTCGCCTTCGTCCTGTGCAACTTGTAGAAGGGTGCGAGTTGCCAGGAATGGTGCTGATGCAAAACCGTACGTAATGGTTTGGAGCTCGTACGCTATGAGCGGATCGTCGGTTGGAACGCCAGAGAATGCGTTGAAGCGGTCGGTCTTCGGGATGCAGCTGAATCTGTCGGTACATCTTTTCGATGTCGGCTACGATGGCGATCGGGTGTGAGCGAAACCTCATGACGATAGACAACAGGTCCTCCAGGACGACAGGTCCAACGAGCTGCTTATCGTTGACGGAAAATCCAGACGATGTTTTACACGACGCGTTGAAAACAACCCGGACCTTCGTGGTTGTGCTGGATTCCTTGAACACAGGATGGTGCGGGAGGTAGCAGTGCGGATTCACATCGTCTACTGAATCGACGAGTTTCTTTATGTGCGCCATTCGTGCGTATTCGTCCATGAACTTGCAGTATGCATCCTTGGTGGGAGGATCACGCTTTAGTCGCTTCTCAAGGCTCAGGAAACGACGTTCGGCAATGGCTCTGGATTCGCCGAGGTTGACTAGCGGATCACGGGTGAGTGGCAAACGAACGAGATAACGACCGAACGAATCGCGAGTGGTGGTAGTAGTGTAAAGTTCTTCACATTGTTTTTCTTCTGCGGAATACACAGAATACGGCTCAACAGCTTCTAGCTCCCAGAATTTCTGCAACGCTTGTTCTAAGCTTCGATCGACAGTGGTTAGATGACAGACGCGGGGAATGGTGGGATGATTGATGGATATCTTCCCGGAAACAGTCCATCCGAACACCGTCTCTATTAGCAACGGTAATCCCTCTCCCAGGGAACGCTTGCTGCCAGGATGCAGCTCATGATACGCTTCACCACCGACAATCATGTCAATGTCGGATGGGATATGGAATCTGGGGTCTGCCAACGACAACTTGGGAAGATTCCACGTGGAAATGTCGATCGGAACGGTTGGAAGGTTGACCGTCGGTCTCTTGAGGATCAGGAACTCAAGTTTGGTGGAGTACGGTGTCGACTTCGACTTGATCATAGCTGTCAATTGGCACTTTATCTGCTTGGTTGATTCAGCTATGCCAGCTACTGCGATATCCACATTGATGCGATGAATGTTCAGGGAATTTGCAAGCTTCTTGGTGATGAAGTTGCACATGGATCCGGAATTCAGAAATGCACGTGCGGGGATCTTCTTGCCATTCTGATCTACGACGAAGAGGGAAACAGTTTCCAGTAAAACTGTACTGTGCTCAGCCTGAACTGATAGGCTTATTTGGCTGTTCGGCTTCGCCGAGGTGGAAGGGTCAGCGATGGCGGACGTCGAGGGAATCGGCTGACTTTCCTCGATAATATGAGTCGATAGCATCTTCGGCGGTTCTGACTCGTGCAGCAGGGAGTGGTGTTTTTCGTGACAGTAACGGCAAGAGAACTTGGAGGTACAGTTCCTGGCTTGGTGTCCAGTACGGAAACAATTCCAGCATAAGCGCTTTTGGAAAACTAGCTCACGGCGCTGACGGACGGACACCTCGGAAAATGCAGGGCATTGAAAGAGGAAATGCTTGTCTGGACAAGCGAGGCGCGAGGGAGCACTGTAGTTCGGTTCAACGGTAGCTGCCTTGTACGCCACCTTGAACGGCTTTGGGGTTGGAATCGGACCGGCCACCTTGGCTGTAACCGGTTGTTGGGACCGATATTGCAGGTCAGTTACGACAGATGTCAGCAATCGGGCACGCTGGTAGAGGAACTCGATCAGCATACAATAGGTAACGTCGACGTTATTGCTGGTTTTCTCCTCCCAAGCACGTAGCGTAGTTGGATCCAACTTGTAGGAAAGGAGGTTTACCAACGGGGTGTCCCAATACTGGACTGGCTCGCCTAACTTTGCCAAAGCCCGCACATGCCAATGGAAATCGTCAGCCAATCCTTGGATTTCTGGAGGGTTTTCTCGCTTGACCGGTGGGAGGTCGTACAGGGCTCGGAAGAGCTGACTTTTCAGGAATCGCTTGTTGTCATACCGCTTTAGCAATGCTTCCCAAGTCGATGCGTAATTGTCCGCTTCAATGACTACGGACTCGAAAGGTTTCCGGTCTTCTCCCTCTAGCGATTGCAGCAAGTACTGCAGCTTCACAACCGTCGGAATATCTGCATTGCTGTGGATCATCGACGTATACGTGTCACGGAAAGCGAGCCAACGCGAGAAGTCACCGCTAAACTTGGGAAGATCGATCTTGGGTAATCGTAGATGGAACGAGGACGACGCATGAGCAGGTGCCGCCATAGTGCTGTTCAGCATGGTTGAGTTGAGGTCCGCAGCACGATTGGAGAGCAGAAATCCTTTGACCGTACAATAACGCGTCTCGAAATCCATTCTCTCTTGCAGATGGGTATCCAACATCTCCGGTTTATCGTACAACTCGATCTGTCCTCCTTGTAGATCCGGTCGAGTGAATCAAGGCGAATTGGAATTTGACACGCATCCCGATCACAATCGAAATTCTCCGCGAACTTTTCCACTGCCTTCTGCACTACAAGGATCCCTTTCCGCTGGATCACGTACTCTCACAGCTTCTTTTCTGCCTTGGTTGCCATTATTGTACCACCTCACTGATCTTCACTACCACCACTTCAAATATCGGAAACGAAAAAAAACGATACAAATCGAAAAATCGGACTCCTTCCCGGCGCGGGTACCGTTCCTACACGACACGGAATCGAAAATGGCACAATTCGAACGAAAAAATCCTTCCTGTCGCGATATGTCAATTTTTCGCGGAACGATCGAGAATGGTACGCAAATCGAACGAAATTATCCTTCCCGACGCGAGCGTACCAATCTACGTGAATTTGCCACTCACCACCACCTCAGCAAAAAACATGCAAATTTTCTCGCAAACAGAAAATTATCAAAAAATCCTGTTCCGAGTTGGCGCAAATCAGCTGCGATGACAAAAGTTCGCAATGAACTGCAGCGATAGCGTCCAAAATGGCCCTAAAGGTAGGCACCTTCGGGGGCTGGGACGGGCAGTATCTTTGCCGTAGCGTCGCGTCAGCAGCAATTTGTAATAGCGTACTCACCGCACCGATCCTTTCTGGTAGGGGGTTCCTCCGTATCCGGCTCGAAGGACCAATGATGGGGCGACTTACTTGGTGGTTTTCCGATCGAAGGTTTCTCTTCCGTCTGTGGTAGGACGGCCCAGAACGATCGTCGGTGGTTTAGTAATAATCCGCTGTTTCCTATATCAAATGCAGTAGAAATACCTTCACGATGCGATACTGCTTTGTTTTGTATCAGTGGGTGCTCGCTTACCACACGCATCGCAAGGTCCTTCGTGATAAAATCTAGGGAATCACCAAATCCGCCATTCGGCGTCTGGCTCGTCGTGGTGGTGTAAAATGCAAAATTCCGATTTAATCTTCGAATGCTAATGGTGTGCAGGAAAATGTCATCCAAGATGCCGTGACCTACACTGAACACGCCAAGCGCAAAACCTCAATGAATGTCGTCTATACTCTGAAGCGGCAGGGACGCACTTTGTATGGATTTGGAAGTTGAAAAGGTAGAACTCACTTGTATCCAAGGGTGGCAAAAAATAAATACTGAGGCTCGTTTTCCGATTTCGATCAGCTCCAAGAGCAGATATAATCGACTGATTCCTTCAACCCTAAAATGAGCCTCATTTACTGATGGACTTCCCGCTCATCACTGAGCGATAGAAAATAACGATCATAGAGGGATAGAATTAATACATCGCTCACGCATCGCTTGTCGTGCCATCAGCAGATGAGCTGTAAATGTATGGCTCAGTGATAGAAAGATGAGCGATGTTATAAGATACTATTTTTGAGCATCTGATGTAGATCTGATTCTCATAATGATGGAATTTTATTATAGAATGAGATGTATGTAAAATGGATGACGAAAAGAGAAGGGAAATAGATGTTTACCGCCATTTTCAAATTCAAGATGGCGACTTCCAGTTACGCAAAATCGCCAACATTAATATGAGTATTTTTGGAATGGGGTTAATGAGTACACGACGGAAATCGACGTTTGGTGTCGTTTTGAAATTCAAGATGGCGTCTTCCGGTTACGTAAAATCGTCAACAACTCCACCAATATGGGTATTTTTGGAATGTGGTTGATGAGTACACGACGGAAATCAAAGTGTGGTGTCGTTTTGAAACTCAAGATGGCGACTTCCGGTTACGCAAAATCCTCTATAATCCCATCAATATGGGTATTTTTGGAATAGGGTTGATGAGTACACGACGGAAATCGATGTTTGGTGTCGTTTAGAAATACAAGATGGCGACTTCCGGTTACGTATAATCGTCAACAACCCCATCAATATGGGTATTTTTGGAATGCGTTTGATGAGTACGACGGATATCGATGTTTGATGACGTTTTGAAATTCAAGATGGCGACTTCCGGTTACGCAAAATCCTCTACATATTACTCCATCAGTGTGGGTATTTTCGGAATGCGGTTGACAAGTACACGACGGAAATCGATATTTGGTATCGTTTTGAAATTCAAGATGGCGACTTCCGGTTACTCAAAATCCTCTATAACCCCATCAATATGGGTATTTTTGGAATGGGGCTGGTGAGTACACGACGGAAATCGATGTTTGGTGTCGTTTAGAAATTCAAGATGGCGACTTCCGGTTAAGATAAATGGTCTACAACTCTAAAACAATTTCTTTTGCATAAAAAACTTAAGAATAAAGTAATAAGAAATAATTATGAGACAAGGAACTAGAGCAGGATTAAAACAGCTTCGGTTTATTACAAATAAAGAAAGATTATGATTTAAGCAAAACCGCAACCTTGAATTTCAAAATGGAGCCAGACAGCGATTTCAGTCGTACACTCATCGATTCCATTCCAAAAATGTTGAGCATTAAGAGTCACTACAGCAAATACTTGTTTTATCAGCCGCTGTGTTTATTTTAGACCGACGAAATGGGGACACAGTTAAACTTTGATATACATCTCGGTTTAAAAATTGTACGTTATATCGAAGCATGCAAAATTCTCACAGAATTGTTGTCTATGGTACTTTATTTTGTAGAATTTTGATAACGAGTGACTAATTTTGAAAATCTTACCCACCTAGCAGTGTGAAACAACTTTTCTCTTAAGAATATTATAGTGGTTCCATGAAAAAGATGTCACAATTACTTTTCTTACTTACAATAATTTTTTTATTTCGATTATAGAGATTTTAACCTTAAGGTCATTTGCTTCTTCGGGTTTGAAAAATCTCATATGAGAAATTTCTAACCCTATGTGCGGAGTCGGGAGTCGAACCCAGGTGCGCTGCTTACAAGACAATCGATTTACCAACTACGCTACGCCCACCCCCAGTTATAAGAATTAACTTTATTGAAAATTTTCTTATTTTGACTCATTTCCTAATAATTAAATCATTAGTCATTATTATTATGTCTGGGTTTGTAAAGTGTTTCTTAATATGCCCACCGCTTGCACCTCATCAAATAAAAGCAATACATGAACTTATATCATTAGAATGGACAATAAAGATCCACTTGTATCCACGATTCAAGAAATTTTGGAAACATATTTCAGTCCGCTAATCGGTTTCCTAAATACCCCAAACCGGTCGTAAAACGTGCACAGTAACTAAAATTATGATCTCTCACTCTTATTAATTTGATGTGACACATAATAGGATTCGAAAACACTTTTCGATTCTAGTAACCAGATGCAGGAGTTTCAAAAACCAGCAGTAAAATTTTGATAAAAATCACTGGATTCCTAGGGTACGTCATTTCATGCGTCACATGATGGCAAAATCAATGCAAAACAGACAAAACAATCATGAGTCCAGCGAACTGAATTCAGGAATATCCGAAATCGGAGTTAAATGTGTCCGCATTACTTTCAATATGATTCGTAGATCATATGGTTGAAGTAATTTGATGACCCAAATGTTGAGAATGATAAAAAGATTTTGTAGAACCGAATTCGGAAGATTCAGGAAGCGATTGTATCTGATATTATTCATTTGAGTTTTCAGTTAGAACTTACTGATCTTGTATTATTTATTGAGATACGTGGTTGGTTTTAATAAATTACGATCATACGCAAATGAAATTGGAAAAAATCGCTCTTTTAGCTTTCACTAAAGTAACCAATTGCGAACATGCTCATTAGAAGCCTAATTAATACGTTTTAAGATTGTGTGTAACATATTGAATTCTTAAAATATGGATTACATGCGCAATTGATGCGAAATTGGGACCTGAAAAATAAATTAAAAAATAAGTACGTTATATCGAGTGACGCTATATCGAGGGTAACATACCCCGATATCGAAAATTACCTGTATTGGACAAATTGGGACACATTTTTTCTACTTTTTTAATTAACCAAAGATGTTAAAATATTCTTCAATAGTTCCTAGATGCAGCCCCTATAACCTATTCTGTTTATTTGGTATTGAATTTCTCTAAAAGGGGTATTCCAGCGCAAAATTTAAAAAATATCTTTTTTATTTTTGCATATTTTGCATCTTTAAGACAAGAAAAGAAAGATTCAGAAATGGGTTTACTTCAATTTAATCTAGTTAGGCTCTTAGAGCTCATAATTTTTTCTATACAGTGTTGGGTAAAACATGTGCAAACATGTACTTTAATGTCATAACTATAATTATAATTAATAGTATAACTATTTGTAGTTTTCAAGGAATTGTATGTGTTATTAGCGTCATGATGGCAGAATAACATTTGTTTAACAGTTTTGTTGTGAAACATAATCTTTTCCGTATGTTTTTGTAATATTTCACAAAAAAAAATTAGCGGAAAGGAAAAGTTACACTTGTTTTGTCCAAAGAAAAAATGCACTTCGCATAATTTTTTTCAGTGTGCCGTCGTTAACGAATTTTTTGCCCATATAACGATATGGAATCAAATTAGAACTCTAAACCACCAATTGTGCAACTTTACTTTGCTTCGGTTCGGTTCAAGAACGATTAAGTTTACTGACGCGATCTAATAAAGTTCGGTATTTGTTACACATGTTTTACCCAACACTGTATAAGGCTGACAATCGGGTCAAAACGCTGATAAAACCGGGGGTAGACAAAATTTGGGGCTGATAAAATCGGGCCTTCACTGCATCTTGAATTTCAAAATAAATCCGAATCTTAGGTTGCGAAACCGGAAGTCGCTATTTTAAATTTCAAAACGACACAAAACATTTATTTCCGTCGTGTACTCATCAACCGCATTCCAAAAATACCCATGTTGATGGGGTTGTTGACGATTTTACGTAACCGGAAGTCGCCATCTTGAATTTCAAAACGACACCAAATTTCGATTTCCGCCGTGTACTCATCAACCCCATTCCAAAAATACCCATATTGATGGGGTTGTTGACGATTTTACGTAACCGGAAGTCGCCATCTTGAATTTAAAAACGCCACTAAACTTCGATTTCCGTCGTGTACTCATCAACCGCATTCCAAAAATACCCATATTGATGAGATTGTTGACGATTTTACGCAACCGGAAGTCGCCATCTTGAATTTCAAAACGACACTAAACATCGATTTCCGTCGTGTACTCATCAACCCCATTACAAAAATACCCATATTGATGGGGTTGTTGACGATTTCACGTAACCGGAAGTCGCTATCTTGAATTTCAAAACGACACCAAACTTCGATTTCCGTCGTGTACTCATCAACCCCATTCCAAAAATACCCATATTGATGGGGTTGTTGACGATTTTACGTAACCGGAAGTAGCCATCTTGAATTTCAAAACGACACTAAACATCGATTTCCGTCGTGTACTCATCAACCCCATTCCAAAAATACCCATATTGATGGGGTTGTTGATGATTTTACGTAACCGGAAGTCGCCATCTTGAATTTCAAAACGACACCAAACTTTGATTTCCGTCGTGTACTCATCAACCGCATTCCAAAAATACCCATATTGATGGGGTTGTTGACGATTTTACGCAACCGGAAGTCGCCATCTTGAATTTCAAAACGACACCAAACTTCGATTTCCGTCGTGTACTCATCAACCGCATTCCAAAAATACCCATATTGATGGGGTTGTTGACGATTTTACGTAACCGGAAGTCGCCATCTTGAATTTCAAAACGACACCAAACTTCGATTTCCGTCGTGTACTCATCAACCGCATTCCAAAAATACCCATATTGATGGGATTGTTGACGATTTCACGTAACTGGAAGTCGCCATCTTGAATTTCTAAACGACACCAAACTTCGATTTCCGTCGTGTACTCATCAACCGCATTCCAAAAATACCCATATTGATGGGGTTGTTGACGATTTTACGTAACTGGAAGTCGCCATCTTGAATTTCAAAACGACACCGAACGTCGATTTCCGTCGCGTATTCATCAACCCCATTTCAAAAATACCCATATTAATAGGACTGTTTGCGATTTTGCGTAACTGGAAGTCGCCATCTTGAATTTGAAAATGGCGGTAAACATCTATTTCCCTTCTCTTTTCGTCATCCATTGTACATACATCTCATTCTATAATAAAATTCCATCATTATGAGAATCAGATCTACATCAGATGCTCAAAAATAATATCTTATAACATCGCTCATCTTTCTATCATCGAGCTACACATTTACAACTCATCTACTGATGGCACGACAAGCGATGCGTGAGCGATGTATTAATTCTATCCCTCTATGATCGTTATTTTCTATCGCTCAGTGATGGGCGTGAAGTTCTTCAGTAAGTGAGCCTCATTTTTGGCGATGAGGAAAAAACCGATTATTGCCACCCTTGTTGTATCATTATAAAATGGCCCTTTTCAGGGCCACCAAAATCATTTCAAAGAATAAGTTTGCATTTTCTGTTTCATGGATTGTTTCTCCCTGGAGAGCAATTTGGGTTAAACCCTAAATTATAATTTATTTCAGTACGCAAGTTACAAATATGGTCAGAAACAAACTGGAGTGAAGTTGAAAACATTTGTACTAGGCGCATTCAAAAAAGGTTTGAATTCTCAAACATTTTACCAAGGTGCCGTATTACATTACTCTCTTTACCCTGAGTGTTCGATAATCTCCGTATTGAAAACACAATTTCTATTTTGTTCTTGGGAAGCAGTACGGCTTGGATATTTGGCAACACATCGCCCTGAGCTATTGTCACTCCGGAGAGCAGTTTGTTCAACTTTTCGTTGTTACGAATCACCAGCTGCTGAAGACGTGGGATAATTCGTCTTTTTGTTGTCACGGGCAGCATTTCCTTCCAATTTAAACACTTTAGCAGCAAGGTATTCCATTACAGCTACTAAGTAAACGGCACTCCGACGCGTTCAACACAATTAGCTTGTGTATCGACCAACGAAGGGGAGGAGCTGCGAAGAATACATATTGAGGACAACACAAAAAAGGACGAGCTTACGTTGTGATGTAGTCAGGTATAAAAACTCAGCATGCTGTTGTTCAGTTCGTTTGCAGCATCTCCCGCGAAATTCAAACCGCCGACCGTTTGCTGCTGTCAGAAGAGTTGGCCAAGCACGCCGTCTCAGATGGCACCAAATGTGTTACCATATACACCAGCTCCAAGTAAATTCCGAACACTGCCCAAACAAAAGGCCCTTTTCAGGGCCATCAATTTATCGACAAAGAATCGAATTGAAGTTTTGTTATTACAAGCATCAGAAAGCGGCTTGCCAAGAGCGTTGGATGGTAAGTGAGCCACTTGTGAACACTATCGTCGCTTTCAAGTAGAATGGCACAAAATAAAAAAGTTATTTGTGTGCTTTTGTAGACAGGTTAGTGTAATGATTCAATTTACAAAAATCGAACGTTTTCTAACGTTTCGATATAGGTGCTCCGTTTCAAAATTTTCGACCAGAATGTTGCCTGTTTTTCTAATAGTGAAAATCTGCTGTTGTACTGAATGAAAACCTTCGATTTTTGCGCTGATCGGAAATAGTTGTGACTAGTTGTGTAGAATGTACAATTACTGAAAATAACAGATTTTGTGAAAGCAGTGGTTGGTCCGTACAATTCGATTTCAAGCGAGCCAGACTAGTTTTCGTTGGAAGGACCATCTCTGACAATAGAAATAAACTATTTTATTTTGAATTCAACTACAACTTCCTTGAAAACAGCACAGCAAAAAAACTTTTGGGGAAAACGCGCAAACCTAAATTTTCCACTATAATAAGAACTAGTGCCTCCGCCGCACAGCATCATCACGATTAATAGTAATTCACAGGGTTCGTCGCGGTTGCGGTAATTACCGCAACCGCGCGGTATTTACCGCACCCACACCGCAAAAACTGCGGTGCGGTGAGGCGTTTATTCCAGCGGATGCGGTGCGGGAAATGAGCTTTTACCGCGCGGTATTACCGCAACCGCACTCCAAAAAATAATTGATAAAGTCTGCAGTCTGCATTAAAAAGTGAATTAAAACTAGGATTCGTCGCGGTTGCGGTAATTACCGCAACCGCGCGGTATTTACGGCACCCGCACCGCAAAAACTTCGGTGCGGTGAGACACTTTTTCCCGCGGATGCGGTGCTGGAAATGAGCTTTTACCGCGCGGTATTACCGCAACCGCACTTCAAAAAATAATTAATGAAGTCTGCAGTCTGCATTAAAAAGTGAATTAAAACTATGACTTTTACCATTTGAGAAGGACGCAACTAGATTTATTTTCTGAACGAATGCTTAGCAATGTCATTATTAGAAACATCTCTCTGTCAGAACGTTCGAGTTTTATTTATTACCCTACAATAGAAAAACATGATAAACATTTAATTACTCTAATTTTCATAGACTTGACAATGATTTGAAAAGATATCCGAATATAATCTGTATTCGACCTATCGCTACATGATTTTTTACATTTTGGTCATTCAAATATGATAAAACATACTGTTACAAAAATCTACAAGCTGTGTCCAATGTGATTTGGCACCATAATTTTTACGACATATTTTGAAAACTATTCATTTTATACTTCAAAGAAAAAAATTACAAACGAACATTTTCAAATACATAAAACGCAAAATCCAATCATTGAAGAACAATTAAATTTTACTGTCAAATCCAATTACAAAATGCTTCATTTCTCCTTATTCCTCTTGGCATTCGAGGAATTATGAATCATTTTCAATGACATTTTCTCAACTGTGAATTTTGATTAATTTGGAGAATTTAAAGATGAACTAATGATACGACTTAAAAACAATCCAAAGAATGTAATTATTATCATCAAACCAAAAGAATTCGGAAGAATTTTTTTTCGCATGCGTCCATTCTTCGTCCAACTGTGAATTTTATACCAAATTAACAAATAATATTTTTCAGTTAGGAGTATTTTGTAACTTTTTGAAAGTAATGCTTTCGAAGTTAGTGTAGGGCATTGCGATTTTTTGTGTTTCTCAAAGTCTCCCTTAAGGTTTTCTTTCATATTGTGACAAGTGTCAAAGTTAGCCCAGATGCCAAATTTTGCATAGTTTGGACAGTTTTTGCCTTAATTGAAAATTTATCTCGGGTTAGGTATTTTTACATAGAATCTGTATACAATTTTTTTGTGAATATTTACAAAAAAATTGTAGTTCTAGTCGGTACAATACTCAAAGATAATCTGTATACAAAGTTTGAAAGAAATCGGTTAAGTAGTTTTTGAATGGTAGGTAACACTGCAAATCATGTTTTTCCAGAGACGTTCTACAAAAATATATATTTTCATAAATGTTACATTCTGAGGTGTTCGCCAAAAAAAATTTTTCGTGTAAATAAGAATAACATTTTACTATATATGGCAATACAAAACAAATGAATAATTTTTCAGCACAATTTTTAAAATACATGATTTTTACCGCATTTACCGCATTACCGCGCGGTGCGGTGCGGTAAATGCAATGCGGTTGCGGTAAGCGGTGCGGTTTTATTATTTTTTTGCGGTTGCGGTGCGGACTATCCATTTACCGCCCACATCCGCACCGCGACGAACCCTAATTAAAACTATGACTTTTACCATTTGAGAAGGACGCAACTAGATTTATTTTCTGAACGAATGCTTAGTAATGTCATCATTGAGAACATCTCTCTGTCAGAACGTTCGAGTTTTATTTATTACCCTACAATAGAGAAACAGGATAAAAATTTAATTGCTCTAATTTCCATTGACTTGACAATGATTTTAAAAGAAATCCGAGTATAATGTGTAATCGACCTATCGCTACTTGATTTTTTACATTTTGGTCATTCTAATGTGATAAAACATACTGTTACTAAGAAATAAAATCTATAAACTGTGTCCAAAATTATTTGGCACCATTATTTTTACGACTTATTTTGAAAACTCTTTATTTTATACTTCAAAGAAAAAATTTACAAACGAACATTTTCAAATACATAAAACGCAAAATCCAATCATTGAAGAACAATTAAATTTTACTGTCAAATCCAATTACAAAATGCTTCATTTCTCCTTATTCCTCTTGGCATTCGAGGAATTATGAATCATTTTCGATGACATTTTCTCAACTGTGAATTTTGATTAATTTGGAGAATTTAAAGATGAACTAATGATACGACTTAAAAACAATCCAAAGAATGTAATTATTATCATCAAACCAAAAGAATTCGGAAGAATTTTTTTTCGCATGCGTCCATTCTTCGTCCAACTGTGAATTTTATACCAAATTAACAAATAATATTTTTCAGTTAGGAGTATTTTGTAACTTTTTGAAAGTAATGCTTTCGAAGTTAGTGTAGGGCATTGCGATTTTTTGTGTTTCTCAAAGTCTCACTTAAGGTTTTCTTTCATATTGTGACAAGTGTCAAAGTTAGCCCAGATGCCAAATTTTGCATAGTTTGGACAGTTTTTGCCTTAATTGAAAATTTTTCTCGGGTTAGGTATTTTTACATAGAATCTGTATACAATTTTTTTGTGAATATTTACAAAAAAATTGTAGTTCTAGTCGGTACAATACTCAAAGATAATCTGTATACAAAGTTTGAAAGAAATCGGTTAAGTAGTTTTTGAATGGTAGGTAACACTGCAAATCATGTTTTTCCAGAGACGTTCTACAAAAATATATATTTTCATAAATGTTACATTCTGAGGTGTCCGCCAAAAAATTTTTTCGTGTAAATAAGAATAACATTTTACTATATATGGCAATACAAAACAAATGAATAATTTTTCAGCACAATTTTTAAAATACATGATTTTTACCGCATTTACCGCATTACCGCGTGGTGCGGTAAATGCAATGCGGTTGCGGTAAGCGGTGCGGTTTTATTATTTTTTGCGGTTGCGGTGCGGACTATCCATTTACCGCCCACATCCGCACCGCGACGAACCCTAATTAAAACTATGACTTTTACCATTTGAGAAGGACGCAACTAGATTTATTTTCTGAACGAATGCTTAGTAATGTCATCATTGAGAACATCTCTCTGTCAGAATGTTCGAGTTTTATTTATTACCCTACAATAGAGAAACAGGATAAAAATTTAATTGCTCTAATTTCCATTGACTTGACAATGATTTTAAAAGAAATCCGAGTATAATGTGTAATCGACCTATCGCTACTTGATTTTTTACATTTTGGTCATTCTAATGTGATAAAACATACTGTTACTAAGAAATAAAATCTATAAACTGTGTCCAAAATTATTTGGCACCATTATTTTTACGACTTATTTTGAAAACTCTTTCGGCCCTATTCTGCGCGGCGTGTGACGTGAGACGACTAATCTCACCTCACTTTACGTGACTTTTCTCACCCTATTCTGAGAGTCGACTCGGGTGATGTGAGATTCCCCATTGCGGTTAAATGGGTGTCTCACGTCACCCGAAGTGACTCTTCAGAATTGGGTGAGAAAAGTCACTTAGAGTGAGGTGAGATTAGTCGTTTCACGTCACACGCCGCGCAGAATAGGGCCGTTTATTTTATACTTCAAAGAAAAAATTTACAAACGAACATTTTTAAATATATAAAACGCAAAATCCAATCATTGAAAAACTGTCAAATCCAATTACAAAATGCATCGTTTATCCTTATTCCTCTTGGCAATCGTGGAATAATGACTCGTTTTCGATGACATTTTCTCAACTGTGAATTTTGATTAATTTGGAGAACTTAAAGATGAAATAATCATACTAAGACTTAAAAACAATCCAAAGAATGTAATTACCATAAACAAACCAACTACATCAAACCAAAACGAATCTGGAGGATATTTTTTTTCGCGTGCGTCCATTATTCGTCCAATTGGGAATATATTCTACCAAATTAACAAATATTTTTCAGTTAGGAGTATTTTGTAACTTTTTGACAGTAAAGCTTTCGAAGTTAGTGTAGGGCATTGCGATTTTATTTGTGTTTCTCAAAGTCTCCCTTCATATTGTGACAAGTGTCAAAGTTAGCCCAGATGCTAAATTTCGCATAGTTTGGACTGTTTTTGCCTTAATTGAGAATTTATCTCGAAACTTTAACGTAGGGGTTAGGTATTTTTACAAAGAATCTGTATACAAAGTTTGAAAGAAATAGTTTAAGTAGTTTTTGAATGGCAGGTAACACCGAAAATCATGTTTTCCAGAGACGTTATACAAAATGCTTCGTTGCCGAGTCGTTTGTCGATATTTTTGCATGGAAAAATTACAGCATGTTATTGAAATGATACACAATAATGTACAAAAGTTTTGATCAGTTCGCTTCACGCAAAGTTTAAAAAAAATTGAGAAAAAGTGTTTTTTTTCGCGCCAAAACCATTACCCCTCTTAATAAAACTAGCAAAGTTGAATATTTTCATAAATGTTCCATTCTGAGGAGTCCGTCAAAGCTAATTTTCGTGTAAATAAGAATAACATTTTACTATATATGGCTAAACAAAACAAATGAAAATTTTTTCGGCCCTATTTTTAAAATACATGATTTTTACCGCATTTACCGCATTACCGCGCGGTGCGGTGCGGTAAATGCAATGCGGTTGCGGTAAGCGGTGCGGTTTTAATATTTTTTTGCGGTTGCGGTGCGGACTATCCATTTACCGCCCACATCCGCACCGCGACGAACCCTAGTAATTCAAGCCGGAAGGAAAGGGGGAGGGAGGTTGTAAGGCAATGGAAAATTTCATTTATATCTTACTTTATAATTGGTTGGTCCTGAAAAGAACATGTTGGTTTGTGGATTATTTTGGCTCACAATTTAGGCCCGACCGATTTCTGATAGCTGTGAATTTTTCGCAGGGCGACAGTTCTGACTGGGGCACTTTTACACGGCCTTCGTTGCCAACTGCTTGCGGGGAGCCTTTCCTCCGGTGGACTTACGAGCGGTTTGTTTGGTACAGGCCATGTAGCGAAAAATGCTGATCTGCTACTTCTCTGATGCTGGTAGTAGGACGACGGTAAAACGCTCGTTTTCGTGCCTTCATTCATAAAAGTTCAACAATATTTTCAAAGAATGTTGCAAATTGTCAACTTGATAATTCCAAAAATACTCTAAATAAACTATGAATGTGCAAAAGACGACAAAATCGCATAGAAATTGCTCATTCCAGAGCAGAATTTACCGGTCTAAAGTGTATTCCACTTCACTCCGGTTATGTCTCTGACATTACCCACCCATCTTTTTTTTATTCTTTTATCTTAAAGTATAGATTCTTAAAAATGTGTATGAATTTTTTATAGAGGTCTAAGCAATAACTATAACTATAACTATAACTATAACTATAACTATAACTATAACTATAACTATAACTATAACTATAACTATAACTATAACTATAACTATAACTATAACTATAACTATAACTATAACTATAACTATAACTATAACTATAACTATAACTATAACTATAACTATAACTATAACTATAACTATAACTATAACTATAACTATAACTATAACTATAACTATAACTATAACTATAACTATAACTATAACTATAACTATAACTATAACTATAACTATAACTATAACTATAACTATAACTATAACTATAACTATAACTATAACTATAACTATAACTATAACTATAACTATAACTATAACTATAACTATAACTATAACTATAACTATAACTATAACTATAACTATAACTATAACTATAACTATAACTATAACTATAACTATAACTATAACTATAACTATAACTATAACTATAACTATAACTATAACTATAACTATAACTATAACTATAACTATAACTATAACTATAACTATAACTATAACTATAACTATAACTATAACTATAACTATAACTATAACTATAACTATAACTATAACTATAACTATAACTATAACTATAACTATAACTATAACTATAACTATAACTATAACTATAACTATAACTATAACTATAACTATAACTATAACTATAACTATAACTATAACTATAACTATAACTATAACTATAACTATAACTATAACTATAACTATAACTATAACTATAACTATAACTATAACTATAACTATAACTATAACTATAACTATAACTATAACTATAACTATAACTATAACTATAACTATAACTATAACTATAACTATAACTATAACTATAACTATAACTATAACTATAACTATAACTATAACTATAACTATAACTATAACTATAACTATAACTATAACTATAACTATAACTATAACTATAACTATAACTATAACTATAACTATAACTATAACTATAACTATAACTATAACTATAACTATAACTATAACTATAACTATAACTATAACTATAACTATAACTATAACTATAACTATAACTATAACTATAACTATAACTATAACTATAACTATAACTATAACTATAACTATAACTATAACTATAACTATAACTATAACTATAACTATAACTATAACTATAACTATAACTATAACTATAACTATAACTATAACTATAACTATAACTATAACTATAACTATAACTATAACTATAACTATAACTATAACTATAACTATAACTATAACTATAACTATAACTATAACTATAACTATAACTATAACTATAACTATAACTATAACTATAACTATAACTATAACTATAACTATAACTATAACTATAACTATAACTATAACTATAACTATAACTATAACTATAACTATAACTATAACTATAACTATAACTATAACTATAACTATAACTATAACTATAACTATAACTATAACTATAACTATAACTATAACTATAACTATAACTATAACTATAACTATAACTATAACTATAACTATAACTATAACTATAACTATAACTATAACTATAACTATAACTATAACTATAACTATAACTATAACTATAACTATAACTATAACTATAACTATAACTATAACTATAACTATAACTATAACTATAACTATAACTATAACTATAACTATAACTATAACTATAACTATAACTATAACTATAACTATAACTATAACTATAACTATAACTATAACTATAACTATAACTATAACTATAACTATAACTATAACTATAACTATAACTATAACTATAACTATAACTATAACTATAACTATAACTATAACTATAACTATAACTATAACTATAACTATAACTATAACTATAACTATAACTATAACTATAACTATAACTATAACTATAACTATAACTATAACTATAACTATAACTATAACTATAACTATAACTATAACTATAACTATAACTATAACTATAACTATAACTATAACTATAACTATAACTATAACTATAACTATAACTATAACTATAACTATAACTATAACTATAACTATAACTATAACTATAACTATAACTATAACTATAACTATAACTATAACTATAACTATAACTATAACTATAACTATAACTATAACTATAACTATAACTATAACTATAACTATAACTATAACTATAACTATAACTATAACTATAACTATAACTATAACTATAACTATAACTATAACTATAACTATAACTATAACTATAACTATAACTATAACTATAACTATAACTATAACTATAACTATAACTATAACTATAACTATAACTATAACTATAACTATAACTATAACTATAACTATAACTATAACTATAACTATAACTATAACTATAACTATAACTATAACTATAACTATAACTATAACTATAACTATAACTATAACTATAACTATAACTATAACTATAACTATAACTATAACTATAACTATAACTATAACTATAACTATAACTATAACTATAACTATAACTATAACTATAACTATAACTATAACTATAACTATAACTATAACTATAACTATAACTATAACTATAACTATAACTATAACTATAACTATAACTATAACTATAACTATAACTATAACTATAACTATAACTATAACTATAACTATAACTATAACTATAACTATAACTATAACTATAACTATAACTATAACTATAACTATAACTATAACTATAACTATAACTATAACTATAACTATAACTATAACTATAACTATAACTATAACTATAACTATAACTATAACTATAACTATAACTATAACTATAACTATAACTATAACTATAACTATAACTATAACTATAACTATAACTATAACTATAACTATAACTATAACTATAACTATAACTATAACTATAACTATAACTATAACTATAACTATAACTATAACTATAACTATAACTATAACTATAACTATAACTATAACTATAACTATAACTATAACTATAACTATAACTATAACTATAACTATAACTATAACTATAACTATAACTATAACTATAACTATAACTATAACTATAACTATAACTATAACTATAACTATAACTATAACTATAACTATAACTATAACTATAACTATAACTATAACTATAACTATAACTATAACTATAACTATAACTATAACTATAACTATAACTATTGTAGCCAGCCCTGGTCGATCCCTAGCAAGCGTGCAGCTTATGCGCCACTTCCCGTAGGAAGACTGCACGCCAAGATTTGTTTGCCCGGATGAGACTCTTCTTAGGGCGAGTCCCTGAAGAAGATTCACCTAAAAGAAATTAATCAGGATCGCACCAGACAGGCTTATCAAAAATCAGCCTCCAAAAGTCGGGTAGACGACCCTATTATCAACTAGCAGCAATCATTAAAAACCTCATCACACTCAGATAATTCGCAGTAAGAAATTCCCCATACCTAACTTATCATCACTGGAACTGTAGCCACTCATCAACAGGTGGCACAACACGTTGAAAGCGAAGCTTTCACCACTCATCAAATTCCGCCAAGCGGAAGACAGTGAAACGAAACGAAAACTACACCGAACGAAGTGACGTAACCATACTAGAACGAGACTAAAACCATAAGGGAGTACTACATGAATCTACAAAACATTCGCTACATTTACACTAAACAACATTTATTTACGGTACAAAACGGAAAGATTCTCATTACTATTGCATGTTTGTATTTTTCCAATTTTAAATTCTAGGCCTATCTTCTATGTCTGTGTGCGTGTTCTCTCCCTACTTGTGCTCATTGACCATACGTGTGCTTTTCTCCTTCAAAATCCTCCCAAATTTTTAGTGACGTCACCTCACTGATCCAGTGCTCTATTGGCTAGCACTCTGCACCCGGGTGACTAATTAATTAAAAGGTTGTGTGTGGCGTTCATAAAAGCGGAACTCGATATAATGGCCGACACACAACCTCACTTCATGGACGCGTCCCTAATTCTAGCCGTCCGTGGACGACTACTCGAGCGTTTTGCGCTCTTCCGGATTAAATCACTGTGGCGTCCTCCCTGGACGCCACCCTTCACACTTAATTAGCAAGAACGATACGACTCACCAGTTCTGCTGCTGTTGGTTTCTGCTGCTGTCGATCGTTCTGCTGCGATGACGGGCGATGACGGGCGATCACGTCGATCGGCCGCGCCGGTTTCTGACCAGCGGTTGTTGGTTGCTGGTTGATTATTTGATCGGACGGAAAAGTTACAGTTGATTTTCCGGCGATTGAAGGAACGGTTTTTAGACGGGTCGTCCTTCCTTCCGGCGGCGTAACGGTGCCGGGTTCAAAATTCGTCCGATGCGCGCGTGCTGCTTTCGTTCGTTCTGCCTCTTCTCTCGTTCGTCGGCGAGCTGTGCGAAATAGAAAAAGGCCGTCTGGCTATTGCAAACGGGGTCATTAGCACGTTTGTGGGGGTCAATGCCACTTTACTTTGAGCACATTTACCTTTCTGTAACCTTTTGCACACAATTCTACGCACGTAGCTACTAGCTAATCACTTTTAGTGATTTATCTAACAGGAGAGAACAAAGTAATTAGTCTAATTTTAAATACTATCACGTCACTTTTACTAACTTTTCACAAACGAAACCGGACAAACTACGCGCACTTTCTCTGCGTTTGGCGGACTGGGACGAAATGGGCTAACAGCGTTAATCCTCAGATTAGGGAAGGTAATTTCGTACGAACTTACAGGAAGCGCGTATTTTCCCGCAAAATTTCTTCGGACAAGTTCGGAAATCAACGACCCTACTAGCTGTTTTATTCTGTCAGCTAACCTTTGGCTCTATCTGTCCCTTTCCATCATGCATTCCAAGCGAAGGATCGTCATGGTTTTCGTCTTCAGGAGAATCTCAACAGGCAATTTTATTTCTTCCCCTCGCGGAGAGGAGTATTTGCTAGGGTGTTGCGCAAGAGTCGATCAACGGTAGGTTGTCTAACTCTTGGCGCAAACAAATAGGACTGGTTCTACTAAATTTGAAAAATATTGCTGAATATGACATGACCGCTACATAACACCAGGCTTGTTTTACGAAAATTTGGTATTAGGATTAATACCAAATTTTCGTAAGGGACAATCTTACAAAAATGACTAAAACTAACTATAGAAAAAAAAACTACAACTACTATTTACAAAATGTTATGTACAACTAATCCTAGGTTCGCCTTGAATACAGAAATACTAATGGATTTGACATTTCCCCTGCTGCGCTCCGGTAGTTCAGATATATAACACTCAAAGACTGCAACAAATCCCAAATACTGGCATTGATACCAAAATATTGAAATTTTAGATCAAGCCGAAACCCCAACACTACAACATACACTGAGTTGCTTACGACTCTCAATGCAACATAATTCCCAATATAACTTCATGAATACTACAAGAAACAGGCTTATTGAGTTCCAGAACTACTCCATTCCTTACGTTGGAAATGTATCCCTTCACTCAATTTACCGCACAGTTTTGTCTTTTGAAAGCACCTCAGAGCTCTTCCCTGAATAAACACTTTCTACTAGACAAAACGCAGAACTGAACTTCATAATTTCCTTTGCAGTGACTCGAACGCCGAAATAGTTCAGCTAGTGAGAAATCTGCACATAATTCCCCCGAAAATATCCCCCGAAAATATCACCAAAAATATCCCCCGAAAATATCTCCCAAAACAATCATTTTGGTTATGTATTAACGCCGGATGTATTCCGACAATACGAACACATACCATAAATGACCACATATCCCATAAATCCATCTTACGTTACATTTCCTATGTCGAAAAAAACTTTCGACAAAACCGAAATGCAACGAAAATGGAAAAGTTCCCAACCCTATTAAAGCTCTCATAAACTCACGCATACACTGAACTACCAACCCGCAACGAAGAGAAACGTCAAACTAAAAAATATTCGAAGTGATGTGTTGTGTGTTGTGTACATTGGAAACTATACAGGTAATTTATCAAATATTCACATTAAATGGCTCAAAAATGTACCGAAAAAGCGGTTCCGAAAGACGGATCGTGTACTAGAAGGTGAGTTAACTAATTTTGTGTTGTTTTTTTCATGTTTTTTTTCAGGTGAAACGGACTACCACACCAACAAAAACAAATCCACTCAGATGGAGGCAGGGATGTGTCCGTTCGGCACTGGACTGTTGTGGACGGACGGATTTGGACACTTGAAGCGGACGACAAATTGATGGTGGTGAGTTTAAATGATTTCTTTAATGTTTGCCAGACCGGCTAACAAACGTTTGACGAATTTCAGAATCGAAGGATGTCGCATGCAGCTGGACTGGACGTGAATGTGGACCACGGCACGGGGCCGGAACTATTTAGCGGGACTGGCGCTGGACGGACTGCTGCCATGCTGACCCGGAATTGCCTCAAACGGCCTATTTGAAGACAGCTATAACGGATGCCGAGAAGGGAAGTTGACTTCCAGTTAAAGGTAAGTGTGTGAACAAATTTTAATGTTTTCCTTTTCATTTTAGGAACAATCGGACGGCGGAACCCAAGATGTCAATCAACCCCGAAGGACCCCAACCCCAACATGAACCCACATTTAACATAAACATTAAACATTAACCCACTAAATCCCAAAATTCTTGCTAAATATTGTGATAAATAAATAAACACTTAAATAAATAACAAAGAAAATAAATAACAATTAACAAATAACATGAATATAAAGAAATATACAATAATTTTAAGTACTAACATAGATATAAGGAAACATTGTGAAGTATTTACCAAATTTTTTATACATTGGGTGATCGTGCAAAGGCACAATCCCCTTTCTTCTTCCACCCACAAGTCTTGTATAGGTTGCTAACAAGGTATGTGTATCCCGATGCAATACAACCTGTGTTTTTTCAAACATGGTTAAATTTCCAGGAACACTGCCGATTTCTTTAAAATTGCAACGCTATTCAGCTAAAGCAATTTGTTACTGACAGCTCGATTAACTCGGGTTTGCTCAACATCGTCTGTAGGACTTCTGAGTCTTATTTTACGATCAACGTTTAAGATTCCCCCGTCTTAAACTCACGCTTTGTTGCTTCTCGCGGAATTTTCGCGGTACTCCTCATCAACGCACTGGTGGCTCCGAGTTCTTGGTTTTATAGCTCATCGTCCTGATGAAATCAAGGACTCGCTCTGTCTTCTGGTCGAGGGGAACTTGTTCGTTCAGTAACAAATGTTTTATACTCAAGAGTGCTGCAACTCAAGGAGATCTAAAATGACCATACTCCAACACGTTCGCAAAGTTCTTCTTGAGCTAGAATGAAGATCTTAGCAACAAGGATGCCCCCAGTAAATGAAAGTTGTTGTGGGGGTGCACTGTCTGAAGGACAGTGCTAACTTTACGAACTGCGGTACAGTATTTTCTGCAACCAGAACAAAAGCATCATGGTGCGTTGTCTCAATCAGTAAATACTGAGAGGTACATAGCTTGACTTTTATCCAATCAACGAATGATCGGTGTTTATAAAGCGGAACTT
Source organism: Topomyia yanbarensis (assembly GCF_030247195.1). Lineage (NCBI taxonomy): Eukaryota > Metazoa > Arthropoda > Insecta > Diptera > Culicidae > Topomyia > Topomyia yanbarensis. The sequence continues at coordinate 225,277,462 of NC_080671.1, read as the reverse complement.
GAATGGGTAAGTTTCTTGAGGAACTTGCAGTTGAAAATTCCCAGTCTCTTCCCCTTCAAGTCCTCAAGGTCATAACAGTGAGTTCCTATTACCCTTTTCACTACGGCTGGCACATACTTGGGGGCCAGCTTTGCAGAAAATCCCTTGCCTTTGTCCGATTGTTCCATGTTTTTCTTCAGAACCTTCTCACCCACAGAGTAAGTTGGACAATTGGCATTGGAGCGAAGATTATAGTAGGACGAGTGTTTGCTGTACGCCGCTTTCAAGTTCTCCCGAACCTCTTCGAGCATTTTCTCCCTTTCCTCGTTCTTCAGCTGACCATCGTTGGTCGTTTGCGAATCCCTCAGATAGCGATATTCCCTACCGTCGGAAACCATATTCCGGCCGAACAAAACAAAATACGGAGTGTAGCGAGTTGCGTCGTGGACTGAGTTGCGCACGGCATTGGCTATCTGCTGTAAATTATTGGCCCATTCCTTGTGATTTTTCCGGATGGAGGCTCGTATTGCTGTCGTGATTACACGGTTGACTCGTTCCGTATCGTTAACCTGAGGATGGTAGTTCGGAGTTCTCCAGTGCGTCACATTGTACATCGCTAGCAGACTTTGGAACATCGCTGAAGTAAACTGTGTCCCATTGTCCGACAGGATCACTTCCGGAACACCGAACAGCAGGAAGATGATGTTTTCCACAAATTGTACCAACGTTTCCGCGGTCGCTTGCCTAAAAGGCTGCACCAGCACAAACTTGCTGAAGAGATCAGTTACGACGAGGAGACAAGTACTTCGGCCTTTGCCGGAAGCTGGAAGTGGACCGACATAGTCCATAGCCAAGAACTGCCAGGGATACTGCGCCAACTTCTTCTGCTCTGCCATTGGCGCGATCGTATTCTGGTTTGTCGCTTTACTAGTTTGGCATGCAAGGCACGCCTGACATTGCCTTTTCACTTCGCTGCTCATTCGTGGCCAGAAATAGCGCTCCTTCCTTCCTGGACGATTTCCTTCCGCTCTACCTTCGACGGGTATCTCTTCCACTGGAATCGTGCATCTTCCACTTTTTTGTCCCCTTTGACGTACTTCAAGATCAGTCCATCTATCACCCTGAAATCCGGGAAACTAGCTGGGTCTTTCTGGATCTTCGCCGCTAATTCCTGATGCTCAACATCGGCAGTCAGGGTAAATATCGTCTCCACCGACCTCGACAAACAATCTGCCAGGATATTGTTTTTACCCTTCCGGTATTCTAACTCGATGTCGTATGACTGAATCTTCAAAGCCCACCTTAGCAACTTCGAATTGCCCGATTCCACCCCGATCGTGAATAACCACAGCAAACTACGTGCGTCGGTAACCACCTTGAAGCGAGAACCCTCCACGTAGTGGCGGAAATGCTCAATTGCTAGCAACACACCCAAGCATTCTTTTTCTACGCTGGCGTACTTCCGTTGCGTGCTACTCAGCTTCTTGCTGAAGTATGCGATCACTCTCGGCTGATCATCAACGTGCTGTATCAGCGCTGCACCAACTGCGTTGTCCGACGCATCAGATTCAATCGTGAACGGTTTTCCGAAGTCTGGATTCCCCAGAATCGGTGCCGACACCAAAGCTGCTTTTAGCTCTCCAAACGCTATCTCTGCTGCTTCCGTCCACACGAACTTCTTTTTCGACTTTTTCAGCAGATCGGATATCGGAGCTACGATGCGACTGTAGTCACGTATGAAGCGCTGGTAAAACCCTGCCAAACCGAGCAGTCGCCGAATATCCTTCACGTTCTTCGGACGAGCATAGTCGAGGATTGGCGAAATCCGTGAATTGTCAATGGATACTCCGCTCTCCGTTAGCAGGTACCCGAGATATGTCACCTGCTTCCTACAAAATCTACTCTTATCAAGCGATATCGTCAGATTTGCCTTTGCCAAACGTTCTGCTACTATTTTCAGTAGTCTCACGTACTCACTGAACGAATTCGTCGCTATCACGATATCGTCCAGGTAGACGAAAACGTTTGGTTCGAGATCGAATCCGATTACCCGGTCCATAAGCCGGCACATCGTGAACGGTGCGTTTGTTAAACCAAACGGACAAACTTTGAACCGAAACAAGCCTTGCGGTGTGCGGAATGCCGTATAGTCCCTTGATTCTTCCTTTAGAGGAATCTGGAAATAGGCATCCTTCAAATCCACTACCGAATAATACTTCGCCTTCCCTAAACGATGAAAGATCTCTCCCATATTCCTCATCGGGTACGAGTCTTTCTTAGTCCAGGCGTTTATCTTGCGAGAGTCCAGACAGACTCGTAGTTTACCATTCGCTTTTCGAACTGGTACTAAAGCGCTGGCACACTCGCTCGAACACTCTTCGATAGCATCCATCTGCTTGTATCGTTCAATCTCAGCTTCCATTTCCGCTTGTACTGCTGGTGAACACCGATACCATGGTTGTCTTCTCGGTTTCGCTTCTTCGGTCAACCGAATCTCGTGTTGCAACAACGAGGTCCTACCCAACTTATTTTCTGTTGTGCATGGAAATTGCTTGATTGCTTCAATCAGCTCCTTGCGTTCAACGGGTGTCAGATCGTGTTCCGTTTCTACCGTCTCCGGAGTCGTTTTTGATGGTTCCGGTAGCTCTAGAGCCGGAATATCCAACGTCGCATCAGGGTCAACATTCTTCAACGCGGGTAGCGTCTCGATCGGCAGCAAGGTGAATTGGATCGTATCCACCTTTCCATATCCCGTTGGAGTGGTCTCAACAGTGGCCACTCGTTCGAATCCGTGGTCTCCCTCAATCATCGGCTCGATTCCGAACGATTTCCAGAAGTTGTATCCCAGGATCAGGTCTCTACAAATTTGCGGTACCACTAGCGTCGGAATCACTCTGGTCATTCCCTTGAATATCATCGGTAGCTGTACGAATCCGAGACATTCATGTACAGTTTTATCGGCCGTGACAATCTTCAGTGGGCTACGCTGCATCGTCAAACCATACCTCTTGGCAATATCGGTCATACTCGTTACACTGACACTTGCGCCAGAGTCGAGTAAAGCGTCGTATTCGGTGTCAAAAATCTTCACGGTTACGTGACGGCTGCTCTCGGTGTGGACCCTTACTTCACACACCTTCAGAAACGGGTCCTCAAACGGACTAGAACTGGGAACGTCGGCGGAATGCTGTTGTTTCCTACTCCGCATTCCTGACCTAGTTTCCCGATGGATTACCAATCCTGTCCCGGTCAATCCGTGGGTGGTTCTCGCAGGTCACCGTCGTCTTACCGGGTGTTCCGCAGATGTAGCAGAACAACTGCTTTTCGTGTCTACAGTTTCGCCAAATATGTCCCGTTTGGCGGCAATTCCAGCAAAGGGGACCATTTGTCTGTTCGACTGCCGGCGTGGTACTGGGTTGTTGAGCACGCGTTACTGATTTGGACTGCTCCTTTGCCCGCCGATCACCATCGAACCTCTTTCCTAACGCGTTCACCTCTTCTGCTTCGGAATAGGATCCCGTCGACTCTTCAGCCTCGATGTTGTGTAGACCCGTCGTGTTACGTGTCGGTCCTTCTCGATACTGTCTGAGTGCCGGATCGTTCGCATCGATACGGTACGCATAGTATTCGAGCTTGCGCAAATCTCGTACAGTTCTGCACGCCAGTTTGGAACGGTAGTGTGGACGCATGTTGTCCCAAATGACTTCAAACACCCTTTCCTGATCAAGTGGTGATGATAGAAGCTTGTTCAACCTCTCTATCTCCGTCTTAAACGTCAAGAACGGCTCGTTCCTAAGTTGTTTCCGCTCGTAAATTTTCTGACGATTTCCCTGGTCCTTGTTCGGGTTGCCGTACATGTAGCGGATTTTCTCCTCGAAGTCCTGCCAATCTAGGAACTCGTCAGCGTAGCACAAGTACCAATCGTAGGCATCTCCTCGCAATATGGTATGCACTCGCTGCAACAGGATGTCATCTGCGATCCGGTCCATTCGCGCTAGCCGACGAATCTTATGGAGAAAATCTTCTAACGATCGATGGCGGGGGTTGCCACTAAAAGTTAGATGCCATTTCTCCATACGCCGGTCTGCGTCCTGAATCTCACGATCCGCGATTCGTCGATTCACACGACGTCTTGGACGAAACTCCTCAGCGTCATACCCATCTTCGTCCTCGCTACTCTGCAAGATTACTGCACTCTGCCTTCGATGCAGGCCACCGGTGGGATTACCCCGACTATCCCACTGAGAAAAATTCCGTCTGTCGCTCCACCGCCTATCAGCTGGATCCTCCCGTTCAGCTATTCTCGTCTCCATGCCACACATTCTGCTCAACCGTCGCGCTTGCTCCTGACCGTCTCGTGTATCGTAGTACGAACGGTCGCTTACTGTCTCCATCCGTCGTTCGACTGATTTCCTTCGAATCGCTCGTCCTCTATCGGACTCATCCTGTCTCGTCTGTGGAATGCCGCTATATCGACGTTGTGGTACCTCTTCTCTCAGCCTGCGTTCGGTTTCTGGACGGTTGACTCGGTTGTACGGTGTCGGTTGCGCTTCTCTGTCGAACTCCACCCTACTCATCAGCTCTCGGATCCAGGATCCTCAGCTATGCTTCGGGCGACCCTAAGCGCGTAATGTTTTAATCGGGAAATGCACCTTTCATCTGGACCTTTCTCCAACTTCCCTCTCAAAACATCGATTATACTTGACACGCGATCGAACTCTTGTTCGATAGTAAACCGCGACGGATAATCCCGATTTTCCCTCACATCTTCGTAAAAAAGGTTTCGTAGTAGTCGGTATTTGGCTTCCGAATCAGTTTTAGTTTCCTCAACCTTACCACGAATCATGAGCTCGTAATCTACTTCCTCATTGGTTAAGTGGTCGGCTCTCGGAAACTTAGAAGCCATTTCGGTTTTTTTGAATATGTAAAATTTAATAAATAGTATAGAAAATGTACAAAAATGGTAAATATAAACCCTTATCTCTAATAAATGTTCCCACACAACGATAACATCACAAGAATATTCCTTAGAATCCCCAAAATATTTCTGTATCCTCAATAAATTTCTCCAAAAAAATATGCCTGATGATATTTCTCCAAAATAAACGGTCTCCAAAATATGTTACATTACCCTAAATACTACATAAATTACAACATGAACCTAGAATAACTATGTACATAAGAAAGAAAATAAATGACGAAAACAATCATAACTTCAACAATATTCTCCAAATATACTTCAAGAACTCCGAAAAAATCCTGCAGTTGGGCGCCAATTTGTAGCCAGCCCTGGTCGATCCCTAGCAAGCGTGCAGCTTATGCGCCACTTCCCGTAGGAAGACTGCACGCCAAGATTTGTTTGCCCGGATGAGACTCTTCTTAGGGCGAGTCCCTGAAGAAGATTCACCTAAAAGAAATTAATCAGGATCGAACCAGACAGGCTTATCAAAAATCAGCCTCCAAAAGTCTCAACTAGCAGCAATCATTAAAAACCTCATCACACTCAGATAATTCGCAGTAAGAAATTCCCCATACCTAACTTATCATCACTGGAACTGTAGCCACTCATCAACAGGTGGCACAACACGTTGAAAGCGAAGCTTTCACCACTCATCAAATTCCGCCAAGCGGAAGACAGTGAAACGAAACGAAAACTACACCGAACGAAGTGACGTAACCATACTAGAACGAGACTAAAACCATAAGGGAGTACTACATGAATCTACAAAACATTCGCTACATTTACACTAAACAACATTTATTTACGGTACAAAACGGAAAGATTCTCATTACTATTGCATGTTTGTATTTTTCCAATTTTAAATTCTAGGCCTATCTTCTATGTCTGTGTGCGTGTTCTCTCCCTACTTGTGCTCATTGACCATACGTGTGCTTTTCTCCTTCAAAATCCTCCCAAATTTTTAGTGACGTCACCTCACTGATCCAGTGCTCTATTGGCTAGCACTCTGCACCCGGGTGACTAATTAATTAAAAGGTTGTGTGTGGCGTTCATAAAAGCGGAACTCGATATAATGGCCGACACACAACCTCACTTCATGGACGCGTCCCTAATTCTAGCCGTCCGTGGACGACTACTCGAGCGTTTTGCGCTCTTCCGGATTAAATCACTGTGGCGTCCTCCCTGGACGCCACCCTTCACACTTAATTAGCAAGAACGATACGACTCACCAGTTCTGCTGCTGTTGGTTTCTGCTGCTGTCGATCGTTCTGCTGCGATGACGGGCGATGACGGGCGATCACGTCGATCGGCCGCGCCGGTTTCTGACCAGCGGTTGTTGGTTGCTGGTTGATTATTTGATCGGACGGAAAAGTTACAGTTGATTTTCCGGCGATTGAAGGAACGGTTTTTAGACGGGTCGTCCTTCCTTCCGGCGGCGTAACGGTGCCGGGTTCAAAATTCGTCCGATGCGCGCGTGCTGCTTTCGTTCGTTCTGCCTCTTCTCTCGTTCGTCGGCGAGCTGTGCGAAATAGAAAAAGGCCGTCTGGCTATTGCAAACGGGGTCATTAGCACGTTTGTGGGGGTCAATGCCACTTTACTTTGAGCACATTTACCTTTCTGTAACCTTTTGCACACAATTCTACGCACGTAGCTACTAGCTAATCACTTTTAGTGATTTATCTAACAGGAGAGAACAAAGTAATTAGTCTAATTTTAAATACTATCACGTCACTTTTACTAACTTTTCACAAACGAAACCGGACAAACTACGCGCACTTTCTCTGCGTTTGGCGGACTGGGACGAAATGGGCTAACAGCGTTAATCCTCAGATTAGGGAAGGTAATTTCGTACGAACTTACAGGAAGCGCGTATTTTCCCGCAAAATTTCTTCGGACAAGTTCGGAAATCAACGACCCTACTAGCTGTTTTATTCTGTCAGCTAACCTTTGGCTCTATCTGTCCCTTTCCATCATGCATTCCAAGCGAAGGATCGTCATGGTTTTCGTCTTCAGGAGAATCTCAACAGGCAATTTAATTTCTTCCCCTCGCGGAGAGGAGTATTTGCTAGGGTGTTGCGCAAGAGTCGATCAACGGTAGGTTGTCTAACTCTTGGCGCAAACAAATAGGACTGGTTCTACTAAATTTGAAAAATATTGCTGAATATGACATGACCGCTACACTATAACTATAACTATAACTATAACTATAACTATAACTATAACTATAACTATAACTATAACTATAACTATAACTATAACTATAACTATAACTATAACTATAACTATAACTATAACTATAACTATAACTATAACTATAACTATAACTATAACTATAACTATAACTATAACTATAACTATAACTATAACTATAACTATAACTATAACTATAACTATAACTATAACTATAACTATAACTATAACTATAACTATAACTATAACTATAACTATAACTATAACTATAACTATAACTATAACTATAACTATAACTATAACTATAACTATAACTATAACTATAACTATAACTATAACTATAACTATAACTATAACTATAACTATAACTATAACTATAACTATAACTATAACTATAACTATAACTATAACTATAACTATAACTATAACTATAACTATAACTATAACTATAACTATAACTATAACTATAACTATAACTATAACTATAACTATAACTATAACTATAACTATAACTATAACTATAACTATAACTATAACTATAACTATAACTATAACTATAACTATAACTATAACTATAACTATAACTATAACTATAACTATAACTATAACTATAACTATAACTATAACTATAACTATAACTATAACTATAACTATAACTATAACTATAACTATAACTATAACTATAACTATAACTATAACTATAACTATAACTATAACTATAACTATAACTATAACTATAACTATAACTATAACTATAACTATAACTATAACTATAACTATAACTATAACTATAACTATAACTATAACTATAACTATAACTATAACTATAACTATAACTATAACTATAACTATAACTATAACTATAACTATAACTATAACTATAACTATAACTATAACTATAACTATAACTATAACTATAACTATAACTATAACTATAACTATAACTATAACTATAACTATAACTATAACTATAACTATAACTATAACTATAACTATAACTATAACTATAACTATAACTATAACTATAACTATAACTATAACTATAACTATAACTATAACTATAACTATAACTATAACTATAACTATAACTATAACTATAACTATAACTATAACTATAACTATAACTATAACTATAACTATAACTATAACTATAACTATAACTATAACTATAACTATAACTATAACTATAACTATAACTATAACTATAACTATAACTATAACTATAACTATAACTATAACTATAACTATAACTATAACTATAACTATAACTATAACTATAACTATAACTATAACTATAACTATAACTATAACTATAACTATAACTATAACTATATATAACAATGTTATAGCGCTGTTCATCTTGTTCCTTTACGTGGACGGTGGGCGGAGGGCGCGAAACTTTAAACGTGAATAATGCCGATATCATGTTTTACTAAAAACGTTGTTGCAATGACGAGGATTGCCGAAATATCTTTCGGCTGATTCTAATTTTTGTTTTAAATTCTTCGTAATTTAAATGCCGTGTCCTTATGGGGCATCTAGTATAGCGGGTAAAAAAATAATTTCGTTATTATTAGCTTAATTGTTAGTTATCCCCAAGAAAATCTAACAAAATAACGAGAGAAACAAAATACGCAAGATATGGTAGGTATGCCGAGATATGCATTTTCTCTTGAATGGATGTGAATACTTTTCTTTTGGAAGGACAACATCAACGATTGGATATGGGACTATTTATATGGATGTTGAAACAAGGAGAACTGAATCCTAGTTCCTTTGAATACACTGATCTGCCAGATTCCTTCAAGTTTAGTCTTGGGTAGTTCAACAATTTTAAGAAACGGTACGGGATACGTAAAGTGAAGCTGTGTGGGTAAAAACTATCCGCTGATGCCATACCATTTGACCCAATGCGTCAAACAAAAATGGCGAACGCTGCTCTATCCAACGGCTTCAAATGAGTAGTGTGATAATAGAAACATGGCAAAAAAAGGCTCATTACCCTACTATGATTTATTCTTTTTGACTAACTTTAACTTTTTATTACTTTTTGTTTATAGAAATACATGGATTAATTCTTGAATGTAATCTTTTGTTTTGTTTTGAATATATCATTCTTCAAATATATCAAGCTAAAATACGAACCGACCGTGATATAATCGAAGCATTACTGTACTTCAAAAATGCTCGAAGAACTTCACAAAACTACAAGGGGCAGCCCTATGGGGTTGCACAAGCTGTAGACGTAGGACTATACTACTTAATGTAAAATATTTATTTTCTTAGTACATTTATAGTAATAATAAATCAAATATATTTCTTAAGTATACTTTAAGCACAACCAATCAACATCGAATGTTACATATTGAACCAAACCTTCTTGGTTATCAGGTCATTTCATTTGTAGTAGGTGATCGAATCCGATTAAACTTATTTAAGAAGATCTGAAGAAAGAAGACAGAAAACTGTGACCGAACTAATATCTGGAACTAAATCTTAATAGAATGAGATTAGCTTGTAAAAACTTTTCGATTGTGTGTGGTAAAAAACCCGAACCAATGAAGAAAAATCAAATTTTAGATAATATAATCACATTTCATGTATAGACCAAACATTCTAGTTACATTTTGCCATTATTATAACTTTCCTAAACTACGCATACAAATATAGCGAATGGAGTGGTCTTAATCATATATCGAAACTATAAATATACAAGAATCGAAAACAATTTTATATATGCACAAGATGCGTTTTTGCAACGGTTTTTCAAGTGGCAGTGTATTCATTCATAAATAGGCTTTCTAGTATGTACCTATTAGTAGAATCAAAGTACTATAGGCTGAGTGGAAATGAATCACGTGATGGGGAAATGAATTGATCGAACGTAAATAATAAACTTTCATTGTGCAATTTAGTAACAAATTAGATCTACCTACCTACACGTTCGCCTCAAACATTAAACCCAAGCGCTCAAAGCAAAATGGATGAACGCTGATGATGATGCGTAGAGCGAAAGAGACAACTAATACCACGACACTATGTTAACCGTGTTTGCAAATGGAGCTCGCATGTACAAACTATTTTGTGTACGAATAATTATACATAAAAGTGAGCTGGAAACGAGAACAACACAAAAGATAGCATACGGACAATCTCATTCGCATTCACTGGGTAGCGTACCTCCACAGGCAATGTAACGGACTTCTAACTCAGCTACACTGGCTGTAAAAGCACACAGCGCAGTGATCTGCTTCGCCAGCCGCTCAACAGGCAACTGAGCTGTTTCGGCGAAATCCGTCCGTTTAAATAGTCGATGATGACGTCATTCATAGAAGCGTAGCGCGCTAGGTACACAAATCTGTCGTGCTGGACTAGGGAAGCGCTATCTTCTGTGTGTAAATGCGCAATATTTTGACTAGGTTATTCATTATTTAAATTTTTAATGCCATGATATCAAAAATCTTTGGGTTTATCTATTGGAATCTATTCTTAGAAGTATTTCGGGGCAATATGCGCAAAAAATTTGAAAATTTATCGTGAGATGGCTGAATTATATGCGTTTAAAATTGGACCACTTTTCGTTACATACCATTTTTGTAGAATTTGCAACGTGCACCCCTATATCGAAAACAAAATCGTAGTCTTACGTCAAAAAGCAATGTTTCCCTGTTTAATAGTACAGAAAATTTAGATTATGAACTTCCCGTTCATTCGATACACGCTGACCTATAGGACGACTGTATGTCAAAATGGGAATATAACGCTTGTTTTAATATTTTTCTACGAGGATAAGTTATCGCTTTTTGATATTGGCGAGAAGAGGTCATCCAAACATTCAAAAATATTTATACGGCTAAATGCGACATATTTCGTAAAAACCCGATCCGACCCGTACTCGGTGATAAGAAAATCCGAACCCGCCCCGATTCCTACGGGTACGTGTTCGGGTCGGGTATCGGGTATAATATGCTTCATCTATTGGGCATTTTCTTTTATTTCATAACCGAAAGAACGGTGTTGACACAATTTCATATTGCAATTCAACTCTTGTTTTATTACATCAACTTAATCTCCTTATACTAACTAATACATGTAAATCTTAAAGCTAATTTTCCTATCTGATAGCTAACTTAATTCTTAGAAAGCTCGCCATGATTATTTCCTACGTCTAAAATTACTTCTATGGCTGTCTCGCCAGTGTGTGTATTTGTTTATGGAAAAGGAGGGGCTAAGACCCCCCCCCCCCCCCCCTAACCCGATCACGAGAACATGACGCAAGAGTAGGGTTCGTCGCGGTTGCGGTAATTACCGCAACCGCGCGGTATTTACTGCACCCGCACCGCAAAGACTGCGGTGCGGTGAGGCACTTTTTCCCGCGGATGCGGTGCGGGAAATGAGCTTTTACCGCGCGGTATTACCGCAACCGCACTTCAAAAAATAATTAATGAAGTCTGCAGTCTGCATTAAAAAGTGAATTAAAACTATGACTTTTACCATTTGAGAAGGACGCAACTAGATTTATTTTCTGAACGAATGCTTAGCAATGTCATTATTAGAAACATCTCTCTGTCAGAACTAGGGTTCGTCGCGGTGCGGATGTGGGCGGTAAATGGATAGTCCGCACCGCAACCGCAAAAAAATAATAAAACCGCACCGCTTACCGCAACCGCATTGCATTTACCGCACCGCACCACGCGGTAATGCGGTAAATGCGGTAAAAATCATGTATTTTAAAAATTGTGCTGAAAAATTATTCATTTGTTTTGTATTGCCATATATAGTAAAATGTTATTCTTATTTACACGAAAATTTTTTTTGGCGGACACCTCAGAATGTAACATTTATGAAAATATATATTTTTGTAGAACGTCTCTGGAAAAACATGATTTGCAGTGTTACCTACCATTCAAAAACTACTTAACCGATTTCTTTCAAACTTTGTATACAGATTATCTTTGAGTATTGTACCGACTAGAACTACAATTTTTTTATAAATATTCACAAAAAAATTGTATACAGATTCTATGTAAAAATACCTAACCCGAGATAAATTTTCAATTAAGGCAAAAACTGTCCAAACTATGCAAAATTTGGCATCTGGGCTAACTTTGACACTTGTCACAATATGAATGAAAACCTTAAGGGAGACTTTGAGAAACACAAAAAATCGCAATGCCCTACACTAACTTCTAAAGCATTACTTTCAAAAAGTTACAAAATACTCCTAACTGAAAAATATTATTTGTTAATTTGGTATAAAATTCACAGTTGGACAAAGAATGGACGCATGCGAAAAAAATTCTTCCGAATTCTTTTGGTTTGATGATAATAATTACATTCTTTGGATTGTTTTTAAGTCGTATCATTAGTTCATCTTTAAATTCTCCAAATTAATCAAAATTCAAAGTTGAGAAAATGTCATCGAAAATGATTCATAATTCCTCGAATGCCAAGAGGAATAAGGAGAAATGAAGCATCTTGTAATTGGATTTGACAGTAAAATTTAATTGTTCTTCAATGATTGGATTTTGCGTTTTATGTATTTGAAAATGTTCTTTTGTAAATTTTTTCTTTGAAGTATAAAATGAATAGTTTTCAAAATATGTCGTAAAAATTATGGTGCCAAATCACATTGGACACAGCTTGTAGATTTTATTTCTTAGTAACAGTATGTTTTATCATATTTGAATGACCAAAATGTAAAAAATCATGTAGCGATAGGTCGAATACAGATTATATTCGGATATCTTTTCAAATCATTGTCAAGTCTTTGAAAATTAGAGCAATTAAATGTTTATCATGTTTTTCTATTGTAGGGTAATAAATAAAACTCGAACGTTCTGACAGAGAGATGTTTCTAATAATGACATTGCTAAGCATTCGTTCAGAAAATAAATCTAGTTGCGTCCTTCTCAAATGGTAAAAGTCATAGTTTTAATTCACTTTTTAATGCAGACTGCAGACTTCATTAATTATTTTTTGAAGTGCGGTTGCGGTAATACCGCGCGGTAAAAGCTCATTTCCCGCACCGCATCCGCGGGAAAAAGTGTCTCACCGCACCGCAGTTTTTGCGGTGCGGGTGCGGTAAATACCGCGCGGTTGCGGTAATTACCGCAACCGCGACGAACCCTAGTCAAAGTTAGCCCAGATGCCAAATTTTGCATAGTTTGGACAGTGTTTGCCTTCAATTAATTCATCTCGGGTTAGGTATTTTTACATAAAATCTGTATACAATTTTTTTGTGAATATTTATAAAAAAATTGTAGTTCTAGTCGGTACAATACTCAAAGATAATCTGTATACAAAGTTTGAAAGAAATCGGTTAAGTAGTTTTTGAATGGTAGGTAACACTGCAAATCATGTTTTTCCAGAGACGTTCTACAAAAATATATATTTTCATAAATGTTACATTCTGAGGTGTCCGCCAAAAAAAATTTTCGTGTAAATAAGAATAACATTTTACTATATATGGCAATACAAAACAAATGAATAATTTTTCAGCACAATTTTTAAAATACATGATTTTTACCGCATTTACCGCATTACCGCGCGGTGCGGTGCGGTAAATGCAATGCGGTTGCGGTAAGCGGTGCGGTTTTATTATTTTTTTGCGGTTGCGGTGCGGACTATCCATTTACCGCCCACATCCGCACCGCGACGAACCCTACGCAAGAGAATAGACAATCCATTCTCTTGCGTCATGTTCTCGCGATCGGGTTATTTTCTCTCGTGGTTTACTTCGGTATTTTGAGTTGTGCTGACTGTCTGACCTTGATGTCTTAGACTGTGCTGACTGTCTTAATGTCGATGCTATGTTTATTGTTTCGTAAAATGTGCTGATACGTGGGTCGGCTTTTGTCGTTCAAGTGCGGAAGGCTAATTTATTACGGTCAATGGTTTGAGGTTTGTTCTTGTTTTTGGGCTCAAGTTTGTGTTGTTTTATTGCGTGCTAGAAACGTGGGTATGTTTTGAGATTCGGACGTAAGTTTGGTTCTGTGACTTGTATGTAGATCAGTTTTCCGGTTTGGATGTAGGTCTGTTTTCGAGGTGCTAAAGATGCAGGTCTGTTTTAGAAATATGTTTGGTTGATTATTACTAGCTGTGAAAAACATAGTTGTTTGGTACTGTACATGTTGTCTTTTACGAAGTGGGTTTTTATGTCAATAGTGGCTAAGTGTTATGCTTGGAATGCATGGTCTGAGGGTTTGATTTATTTTAGCGTTATCAGTAATTCTTGTGTGGTATGGTTTTGTCATGTTCGATGTAAGATATTCGAGTCGTGGGAAACTATCGGTTTGAGATGCGATGTAGTGTTGTAGGTTGGGTTCAATTAGTATTATGTTTGGGGTACGGTTGGTATTGGTATAGTACAGGTATAGTACACGGGTAAAAATACCCGTACCCGCCCATCTCTAATAATCTGGTAACGATTTGGCAATAATGATATATAAATCATAATCGGTCACATAGTTTTCAAGCTAGAGCCAATAAGGCGAAGGTACTTTTTTCGATGTTTTTAAACTCTGGGTGTACTATAAGTCTCTCTTTTCGAGGTCGAATAAAACAATGTACACGCCTAGAAAATCAGCGGTTCAACTTTTATTTGAAGCGGAGGTGAATTGTGGAATGAAGTTGTGCATTCTAGCTCACGTGGTTGCTTAGCTATGCGACGATTACGTTTGCGCTTCGGTGTATTTTTTTCGATTCCTTTTCCTTCTCTTTTTTGATCATGATTTTTTTCGATTATCTACTTGAACATTAAATTATGATATTGCTAACTAGGGTTCGTCGCGGTTGCGGTAATTACCGCGGTATTTGCCGCACCCGCACCGCAAAATCTGCGGCGCGGTGAGACACTTTTTCCCGCAAATGCGGTGCGGGAAAGAGCTTTTACCGCGCGGTTTTACCGCAACCGCGCGGCAAAAAAATTGATAAAGTGATAATTTTGATTATTCTAAATTGATAAACAGACTGCTATTACGAAAGAAAATCTTGCTGTGTCCGAAATATTTTGACGCTATTATTTTTACAACATATTTTGGACTAGTTATTTTATACTTCTAAGTAGGGTACCGCGACGAACCGTAGGGCAACCGCGCGGTATTTACCGCACCCGTACCGCAAAATCTGCGATGCGGTAACACACTTTTTCCCGTAGATGCGGTGCGGGAAAAAGCTTTTACCGCGCGGTTTTACCGCAACCGCACCGCAAAAAAAATAATTGATAAAGTGATAATTTTGGTTATTCTAAATTGATAAACGGACTGCTATTACGAAAGAAAATCTAGCGGTGTCCGAAATATTTTGACGCTATCATCTTTACGACATATTTTGGACACTAGTTATTTTAATTTAAAAACAATAAATTTTTACTCTTAAATCCAATTGAAAAGTGCATCACTTCTCCCGATTTCTGTTGGAAATCGTTGAATTATGAATCGTTTCCGATATCAATTTTTCAACTGTGAATTTTGATTAATTTAAAGAAATTTGAGATAAACTAATTATGCTGGGACTTAAACACAACCCAAAGAATATAATTATCTTCATCAAACCAAAGGATACAAATGCATTAAATCGTCCAAAATAAGGAGGGGTCCAAATTAGGATGATTATTCTATCATTCGTTCATCAACATCGTATTTCTATCTTCATTGATTGCTGTGTAAATTCAATGTGAGTCAATGCAGTCAATTTTATTGGACTCTTTCTTAAAAAGTATGCTACATAACTTTTTTTTCGCGTACTTCCATTCAAATTTGCGATAGTTTTCTACCAAATTAAGTCCTAAAATGTTTCAGTTAACCCTCCAGCACTTGCGCGAATGGTTCCCCGAATGAGCAGCCGCTGTTGCTGAAAGAAGATTTCGCTAGAGTTTCGGAAGGTGTTTCAAAAATACAACGGCGCGTGTGCTGGAGGGTTAAGACTATTTTGTAGCTTTTTTGAAACTATTTTTGCCAAATACCACATTGTTTGACTCCCGTCCACTTTAATTGATGTTTTTTTCATTGGCTCTTTGGGAAAATATTATAGGAAAATACATTAAATGCTAGAACTTTCTAGAACTAGCCTTTAGAAAAGTACACTTCATATATTTTTAAAGGGAGCAATCTTAGTTTCTGAATGAGAATACATATGTTTCGTGAAAAATGCGGTATTTCGACTTTAAATTTTTGTTGTTGAAATTCCTTTAAGAATGAAAGGTGGTTTTTACTACGTAAATGCGAAAATCATCCATTTCATTTTCATATGTCAAACGCATTGAAAATATGAAAATTTAAAGAAAAAAATACTTCATTTCTTATTACATTTTCATTACATTTTTTCAATTAACTGAAGGGTTGCTAAAATAAAAGTTTTCCTATTACTGCAGTACAACGTTTTTGAATGTATAATGCTTGCATTTTAAATGTACGGAGTTTAATTAATAGAAAATGCAAAAGTTGATTTTTTCTTAAACATTATATTCTGAGGAGTCTCTTAAAGTTGAATTTCGTGTAAATAAGAATAATATTTTATTATATATGGTTATACAAATGAACAGTTTTTCAACACAATTTTTAAAAATATAAAAAAATTACCGCATTACCGCGCGGTGCGGTGCGGTAAATAAAGTGCGGTTGCGGTAAGCGGTGCGGTTTTGATATTTTTTTGCGATTGCGGTGCGCCACATCCGCACCGCGACGAACCCTACTTCTAAGTAACACTTCACAAATACATAAAATGCAAGATCCAAATAGAGACAAAATTATTAGATCATTTAAAATCAATAAATTTGTGCTCTTAAATCCAATTTAAAAGTGCATCACTTCTCCCGATTTCTGTTGGAAATCTTGGAATTATAAATCGTTTACGATATCAATTTTTCAACTGTGAATTTTTTATTTTATTTTTTTTTATTTATTTATTTCCTTATCTTCGGTATACACCGTACAGACGCATTTTAAAACTATATATTTCTTATTAATATCTTATATCTATGTTTGGAAATGTTAAAATCATACACTGAAGAAGCTTCGTTAAATCTGCGGCAACATCTTTCCAGTGGATTATTTTGTCCATATGAAGTACGGTGTCTAGGGATCCACAACAGAGTGGGGTTACGGAGAACACGAGGAGGCGCATACAAATTAACGCCCGAGAGAAGATCGGGACTGTCGATATTACCTGACAGCAAGTCGAAAACAAAAACTCTTTGCAGGAAGATACGGCGAGTCCCCAGAGTCTGCAGACCGAGTAGCATACATCTATCGGCATAAGGAGGCAACACAACTGGATCATTCCATGGAAGTTTCCTGAGGGCGAATCGCACAAAACATCTTTGTATACGCTCTAGTCGGTCAATTTGAACGGCATGGTATGGTGCCCACACTTGCACAGCATACTCCAGAACACTTCTGATCAGGGGACAGTAGAGTGCTTTTAGTGCGTAGAAATCATCGAAGTCCGCCGTGTTCCGCTTTAAGAAGCCCAGCATTCCGAAAGCCTTAGCAGTTGTCGCGATGATATGGTCGGAAAAGCTCAACTTCCTATCGAAGAGCACTCCCAAGTCACGGATCGAGTCGACGCTGTCAATTGTTCTACCTTTTAGGCTGTATTCATAACGTCCTGGAGTAAGCAAGCGTCCGAAACTGATTACTTTGCATTTATTAACGTTGACTTCCATTCCGTTAAGCGTGCACCATTCTTGAATAGTACAGATATCTTCTTGAAGCACTACGGCGTCAAGTGCAGAAGCGATAGTTCGGAAGATTTTGAGATCGTCCGCGTACAGCAATTTCCCAGACTTGATCCGACTACAGATATCGTTAATAAACAGAATAAAAATAAGCGGGCCCAGATGCCTGCCTTGCGAGACACCTGTGGGTGTTCTGAATGTGCTTGAACGCGTGTTTTTTATACTCACGAATGCCGAGCGATCGGAAAGATACGACTGCAACCAGTTAGTCAACCAGGTGGGAAATCCCAAACGCTTTAATTTCAAGATTGCGATGTTGTGCGGTACTTTGTCGAAAGCTTTTGAGAAATAGACGTAAATTGCGTCCACCTGATGACGCTTCTCGACGGCGGGAAACAACTTAGAAGTGTAGGCTATCAGGTTAGAAGTTGTTGATCGTTTTGTGACAAACCCGTGTTGATACTCCGAGATAATGTGGGATGCAGCTGCATACGTGACGTTGTAGACCAGCTTTTCGTGAACTTTGGAGAGACAGTTTAATAATGAGATACCTCTGTAATTTTCGACGTTGTGAATATTTCCAGCCTTGTGAATGGGAACGATAGCAGCTTCTTTCCAGGCGATAGGAAAAATGCCTTCAGCGAGAGAGCGATTGAAAATGATACACACCGGAAGAGACAACACGTGGGCGCAGCTTTTTTTAAATTGGGGCGAGAGATGATCGGGGCCAGGCCCTTTCGACGAATCAACAGCAGTCAGAGCCTTCAAGACGTCAGCTCGGCTTACAGTGGGACGGGGGAGATTTATGTTGTACGATGGTAATGTTTCCAAATACTCTTCCGAAGGGACGGTATAGTCGCTTCTAAACACTCCGCGAAACAAATCAGCAAACAAATTTACGGTATCAGCTGGAGATTGCGCGCTTGCGTTTCCAAGGAAAACGTCAGTGGGAGTGCTACCAGATCGTTTTCTGCTGCTAACGAATTTCCAAAATGTTGCGGGGTTATCGCGAAGGCTATTTTGCACATGATTCAAATACTCACGAAAAGCGGAATTTCGGGCCGTTTCGTATTGCAGCTCTATCCGTCGAAGAGTAACTTTGTTTTCGTCTGACTTATGGCGGAAATAACGCTTGCGTTGTTTTCACAGTGCATTACGCAAACGGCGAATCTCAGCGTTCCACCATGGAAATTTGAAATCCACCCTCCTGTTGACTCGTTTCAGTGGAACCTTTAGGCGGAGTATGTCATATACTTTGCCATAAAACAGCGCGACTGCTTCGTCAAGCTCATTACAACACATTAAGTCGGTCCAGTCGACAGTGGCAATCAGTGCGGAGATTTCGTCAAAGTTGCAACGGTTAAAGTCAAAATCAAGCTCGTCAATCGAATTAAATGAATCATCTCCAGTGTTGGTACGTACATCTAGCCGCAGGACAAACGGTTTGTGGTGAGCGTCGACTTTGAGAATAGCAGTTGGAGGTTAAAGCAACTCTACGATATCCGTGTTGTTTACGAATGCAAGATCGAGGATCCTCCCGTTCACATTCGTCAATGAGCAGATCTGGTACAGACCGCCTGCAACCATAGACTCCGTAACAGCTATTTCTTGTTCCGAAGAGGCATTAATAGGTAGGTAACATTTTAGATCATTATCGAGCGACCACTGAAGGCGTGGAAGATTGTAGTCTCCAAAGACGAGAACAGTGTCGGTGCTGCCAGCATTGTCTAGAATTGTTTGAACGGCATTAGCGTGCGCGTGATACAAATCCGGATCACTATTTGGCCTGAGATAAACACAGCTAAATTATACAGATTGATTCGGGAGCGCGATACGCACGGCGATTTGCTCCAGGCGTTCAATTCCAGATAAGCTTAGCTGCGAGCCTACGAGGTTGTTCTTTACCGCTATTAGGACGCCACCGCCTCGACGCAGATGACTGGTTGTTGAGTTGCGGTCGCAGCGATATATTACGTAGTTTGACGAGAGCTCAGCGTTTAATATGTCTTCGCGCAGCCAGGTTTCCGTAAGGACAATGACGTCGTAGTCACTAGAAAAGAGCGCTAGATGGAATTCTTGTGTTTTCGTTCTCATTCCTCGTACGTTCTGGTAGTAAACGGAAAGAAACTGCTCGGAATGTGCGGTTACTTCGGGAACAGGCAATACAGGATGTGAAACAGGCGATGTAACTAGTTGGGAGGAGGGCGAAGAGCAGTGGAAGTAGTCATTGTTGCTGAGTCGGGCGCATTCGGTTTCCAAAAAACCTTTCTGGAATCCGACTTCTCTTCAAACTCACGATAAGCAATGCCAACTGGCCATGTAGATGCCGTCATAGCATTTTCTATGAGATCCGTGGGCATGCCAACTTTGTAGGAGACAAAATTCAGCGTTCTAGGATCTCTGCCACGAGGGACCAACTTGACGACAGTGATGTTCGAATTTCCGAGTTTATCCGCAGCTAGCTTGGTGACGCTTTCATCAGGGACATCGGGCGAAATTCCTGACAGGTACAACCAAAACTTTTTATCTTCACGATTCACAGTGATGGATGGCGTCAATGAGCCGGCGGCATCAGTACCATGTAGCAGCTTAGAAGGATTGGAGCCTGTATCATCGTTGTCTCTCTTTCTTTTAGCAGAATTAAAGGAAAATTGTCGCGATCCAGGAATCGGTGTTTTTGGTACAGCGTCTATCAACGTTTTGAAGTTGGTCCGAATTTCTACCTTTAATTCCTCCAGTATGTCGTTGCGAATGGAATTTTTAAGCTCCTCGATCACCATTTGGTTTGCGGACTCAACGGACACTAATGCGTTACGAAAACGTGCTTTGTCCATGATATTTTTGCAGGTGTTACACATCCAAAATAAGTTAGACTTGTTAATAACAGCGGCAAATAATTCGTCGTTTAGTCCGCAACATTTTGCGCAAAATGACGAAGAGCAAAAACCGCCACATTTCACAGCATTACGACCATCGGAAAATTTATCAGTACAACTCTCACAAAATCCAGGCATTTTACGATATGCGGTAGTGTAAGGGTTACTAGTTGAAACAACTACGAAATTACTTCTCACCTTTCTCGTTCTGGCACCTGGAGTTCAGGAAGGCGGAGGACAACTGATGGATGTGTATGTTCTTTCGGTTGGCAGAAATAAATCACAGCAGCGGCGATGATGTTTATTTCTGCTGGATGATTAATTAGCAAATTGATGGGCGGTATTTGTCGTGTGTTATGTTGATATTTTGTTCAGATGGTGACACTTTTGTAAACTGCGAGTGGAAGTGATGGTGGTGGAGTGGCGAGATGGCGGAGTGGCGAGGTGGCGGTGTAGCGGTGGTATGGCGGTTGTGGCAAATCAGCAAACTGCTTTAGCTTGTCCAGAATACCTTGATATTGCGGTCCTACCTTGCGTGTGAGCAAAACACCGTCATTCGGCAAGTGAACACGGAGGCTGGATATCAAGTTTGAACGGTTTTGCAGGATATCGAGGCAACAATTACAATGATATAAACAAAAATTGAGGAGCGCGGAAAACAAACTAAACTTTCACAAACAGTGTTGGCAGAGTGTTGACTAATTTAAAGGAATTAGAGATGAACTAATTATGCTGGGACTTAAACACAACCCAAAGAATATCTTCATCAAACCAACCGAATTTGGAGTAATTGGCAGTATAGGATACAAATGTATGAAAGCGTCCAAAATAAGGATAAGGATAAGGTCCAAATTATGATGACTATTCTATGATTCGTTCAATCAACATTGTATCTCTATCTTCTTTGATGGCTGTGTAAATTCAATGTGAATTTTTCTGCAGTCAATTTAATTGGACCCTTTCTCAAAAAGTATGCTTCATAAATTTTTTTCGCGTACTTCCATTCAAATTCATTCATTTGTTGTTGTAGTTGTGTGTTTTTTCGCTCCAGGTTTAAGATTCTTTTGGCTATGTTTAAATCCGTATTTTGACCAGAAAGTTTGCTAGACCGTCCTCGCTCTTACTGTCGAATTGATAGAAGTTCTATGATTAGAGGTGAGAAAAGCTAGAAAAACACGAAAATATTACCACTGATTTGTGCTATCCGTACATTGAATTGTATTGCCATTGTTCGTCAGATCGTTTTGCTAGTTGATTAGAGCACAAAATGGAATGCAAGAAGTGTTGTTTGCCCATCGACGCCAATACAGATTTGTATACAGTATGTGAGGGAAGATGTGCAAAACGGTTCCATGCTACGTGTGTGGAGCTCGCAGAGGACCAAATTAATGCATTCTCCAATAATGTCATTTGGCTTTGTGACGACTGTTTGTGTATATTTTATAAAATACGTGATACAATGCAACTACCTGAAAACCCGCAATCCACTGTTGAGCACGAAATTACGTCTATGAAACAGCAGATCAACGAAATATTAACTACGCTTTCATTGCTTGTTCCGGATAAAGCTGTTGGAAAAAGTCACTCGACCCCCGTTTCAACACCTGTACTACATAGTAACGAAAGATCGAGTGTAAGCCGAATAGATGAAACCGAAACAGCCGAACCACTACTCACTCGATCAGCAACAGAAAAAGATGAAAAATTTGCACTTTATTTGTCCAACGTCGATAGCAAAGTTTCTGAAGATGAGATTTCGATAATGGTGTCCCGTTCTCTAGGCATCAACTGTACCAGTGATATAGAAACGACCAAACTCGTACCCAAATGGAAGAACTGCAACACGCTTGATTACGCATCGTTCAAAGTCGTTTTGGTCGATAGATGGAAAACTAAAGCATTGCAAGCATCATCGTGGCCTAGTGGTCTAAAGTTCAGAGAATTTTTTCGTCGTGAAACATGGAAACCCGAGATCACCGCAAGCTTATGAAACTGAAATGTGATAGAGTGCTGATGGTTTTTGTTGTAATTGGATAATGTTTGTATTATTTTTAAATGAGGGATATTTTTATTTGTTTGTGATGAAATATGATGTTAATTGTTTTCTAAGCTTAGTTTTCAATAAGACCCAGAAGGTCAGTTGAAATATAGTAAATAAATAAATAAATAAATTTATTATAATTTTCCACCAAATTAAGTCCTAATATTTTTCATTTAAAACTATTTTGTAGCTTTTTTGAAGCTTTTTTGCCGAATATCATATAGTTTGACTCCCGTTCACTTCAATTGAAGTTTTTGCCATTGGCTCTTTGGGAAATTATTTGAGGAAAATCGAACTAGCCTTTAGAAAATTACACTTCATACATTTTTAATGGGAGCAATCTTAGTTTTTGAATGAGAATACATCTGTTTTCTGAAGAATGTAGAAGT
The DNA here is from genome assembly GCF_030247195.1 of Topomyia yanbarensis. Classification (NCBI taxonomy): domain Eukaryota; kingdom Metazoa; phylum Arthropoda; class Insecta; order Diptera; family Culicidae; genus Topomyia; species Topomyia yanbarensis. The sequence continues at coordinate 225,254,349 of NC_080671.1, read as the reverse complement.
TAGAATTTTAGGATATTTTGTCCGTAAAACCCCCTATTTTCATTTTTGCTGTATGCTACAAATCATACATTTTGTGCAGTTTTTCTAATGTTCAATAATTCTGTATCAGTTGAGACCGGACTCCTGATTAGATGTAATGTATAGAGCAATTTTTTCGTCAAATATAGCGTCGTTCTTATTGATGAACTACAATATCTTTTTATTTTCCATGAGAAACCGGCCGACCGCAAAATATGACCATCGTAGATTCGAACGAAACTTTGCAGGTGTATTCGGTGTATGAATCTCCATGATATTCTCTGGCAATTTAAATATTTTGATACGAGAGCAATTTTTCAAAAGGGCGTAAACGTTTCTACGTGTATAAATTTCAAATTTTTTTTGTTCGATTACTGTATTTTATACAGCAAAACTATCTGAGAACGAGTTACAGGGTATAAATACTACTATCCAAAAAAAATATACACTGAAAAAATGCTGTGTCATTTTTCAAAAAAACAAAAATTTATGTTAAAAATTTAAATTGCGAAAAAACCCATTTTTGAAATTTTTCTATTTTGTCTACGAAAACCTAAAGAGAAAAGAAACATTTTGAATGTGATTGCATGATGGAGAACTTATCGGTAAAAAAGTTTTTCTAACAATAACTTCATACATGTTTTAAAATTTCATACTAATTGACATACAAAATTGTAATTTTATCACAGAACATAATTCAAAGAATAATTTAAAATTAAAATGTATTTAACAAAAATCTTCCAAAATCCGATAGTTTTCGAGATATTTGGAATTTTGCTCCATCAAAAACAATTAAATCCTGTAATTATGCTCTTTTCAAAAGTTATTCGCGTTACCCCATCATAAAATGTCAAAAATCTAATGTTTATCGTAAAAGCAAATTTTTTAGTGTATTTGGAGCATGGAGAAGCTTTCAATAAACAAGTTTTCTTAACAAGAACTTTTGACATATTTTTATAATTCATACTATTTGCAGTCAAAAATACAATTTTCTTTTTGAATATGATTCTAAACGCCTTTTCAAATCGAAATGCTCATAACAAAAATTTTCTGAAATGTAGTATTTCTCGAGATATTTTAACTTTTGTTTTAACAACACAATTATTTTGTTTTATTACGACCTTTTCATAGGTTATTCGCGTTTCTCCATCAACAATAATAGGTTTTCCAAAAGGCTCATAAACTTTCCTACAACTTTTCCTTCGACATCAAGGCGATATTGTAAACCATTTGAAAGCTACATGAAAGTAACCAAAATATTACTTAACCATAGGGTCTGATGATTAAACTATATAGTTGAATCATATTTTGGTTGCTTTTGTTATGGGCATTTTGTTATGGGCATTTCGATTTAAAATGGCGTATAGAACCATATTCAGAAAGAAAATTGTATTTTTGACTGCAAATAGTATAAATTATAAAAATATGTCAAAAGTTGTTGTTAGGAAAACTTTTTTTATTGAAAGCTTCTCCATGATCTAAATACACTGAAAAAGTTGCATTTACGTTTTTAAAACGATAAACATTAGATTTTTGAGATTTTATGATTGGGTAACGCGAATAACTTTTAAAAAGAGCATAATTACACGAATTAATTGTTTTTGATGGAGCAAAATTCCAAATATCTCGAAAACTATCACATTTTGGAAGATTTTTGTTAAATGCATTTTGATTTTAAATTATGCTTATAATTATATTCTGTAATAAAATTACAGTTTTGTATGTCAATTAGTAGGAAATGTAAAAACATGTTTGAAGTTATTGTTGGAAAAACTTTTTTACCGATTTTTTCTCCATCATGCAATCACCTTCAAAATGTTTCCTTTCTCTTTAGGTTTTAGTTGACAAAATATAAATTTTTTTAAAAAATGGGTTTTTTCGCAATTTAATTTTTTAACAGAAATTTTTATTTTGTTGATAAATGACACAAAATTTTTTTTACTATATATTTTTTTCGGACAGAGGTATTCATTCCCTGTAACTCGTTCTCAGATAGTTTTGCTGTATAAAATACGGTAATCGAACAAAAAAAATTTGAAATTCATACACGTGGGAACGTTTACGCCCTTTTGAAAAGTTGCTCTTGAGTCAAAATAATCTTATTACCTGTGGAAAATGTTTAGTCTTCCATGCCGTTGAAATGTGTAAAGTTTCATCGGAATCTAAGATGGTCGGTCACGATTTTAAAGATTTTCGGACGGATCTTCGTGGAATTCCTAACACTGTATTGGAATATATGCGCTACTGTATAGAAGTACTGGTATTTCGACTTTAAATGCGAAAATCATCCATTTCATTTTCAGAAACATTGAAAATATGAAAATTTAAAGAAAAAAATATTCAACTTCATTTCTTATTACGTTTTATTCCACTTTTTTCAATTAACGGAAAGGCTGCTAAAATAAAAGTTTTCCTATTACTGTAGTAGAACGTTTTTGAATGTATAATGTTTGCCTTAAAATGAACGGAATTTTATTAATAGAAAATGCAAAAGTTGATATTTGTTCATAAACATTACATTCTGAGGAGTCTCTTAAAGTTAAATTTCGTGTGAATAAGAATAACATTTTATTATATACGGTTAAACAAATGAACAATTTTTCAACACTTTTTTTTTTAAATATAAAAATTTTACCGCATTACCGCGCGGTGTGGTGCGGTAAATAAAGTGCGGTTGCGGTAAGCGGTGCGGTTTTATTATTTTTTTGCGGTTGCGGTGCGGACAATCCATTTACCGCCCACATCCGCACCGCGACGAACCCTACGTACGATAAGATGTTTCCCTCTAACAAAATCATCAAAATAAAATATAAACCATATTCTAAACATGTTCAGCATCTACCGGCAACGATTATTTCGTCATTTAGTGTACCTTTTATGAACAAAAATTCAAATTGAAAATGATACAACTTTCATGCATCGTTTCAACCTGTTCAAACAATTCTTTGTATACAAATGAAATCAACCAACTTCAACTGAACTTATCACTTTTTTAGAAACCGGAAATATTTTTGTCCAATAATTTATTTAAAAAATTGGAAATTTTTAATGCTAAATATTTTATTTCGACTATTTTCCTGAAAAAGTGCAATAAAAGTCGGCCGTATCCTTTCAGGCAATTTTGTTTTCTTACGAGACGACACAATAACGGGTCAAAAAATCGCCTGCCGATATGCAATCTACACAGCATTTGGAGCGTTATTTCTTATTTCGATTCACATATTTTGCTGATCAAAGTTACCCCGAAAACAACGAATGAAAATTTTCAGCAAATTTATTTTATTTTAAAATTAAAACGAAATAAATTACCAAACAATTTGGACGTTTTTAATCTATGGGTGCCAGTACTTGTTTTAAAAATGCAAACAGTTACATCTACCTGATTAGAAGAAAGTTATTCGAAAAAATGTAGAAAAATTGATCAATGTTCCCCCGTTTTACAGTATGCTACAAATAATACATTTTTTGCAGTTTTTCTAATGTTCAATAATTCTGTACCGGTTGAGACCAGACTCCTGATTTGATGTAATGTATAGAGCATTTTTTCGTCAAATACGCGTCGTTCTTATTGATGAAATACAATATGTTTTTATTTCACTGTATTGAAATATATGCGATAATATATAGAAGTACTAGTATTTCGACTTTAAATTTTTTTGTGAAGTTCCTTTAAGAATGAAAGGTGGTTTTACTACGTAAATGCGAAAATCATCCATTTCATTTTCATATGTCAAAAACATTGAAAATATGAAAATTTAAAGAAAAAAATATGCAACTTTATTTCTTATTACACTTTTATTTCACTTTTTTCAATTAACTGAAGGGTTGCTAAAATAAAAGTTTTCCCATTACTGTAGTAGAACGTTTTTGAATGTATAATGTTTGCCTTAAAATGTACGGAATTTTATTAATAGAAAATGCAATAAACATTACATTCTGAGGAGTCTCTTCAAGTTAAATTTCGTGTCAATAAGAATAATATTTTATTTTATATGGTTACACAAATGAACAAATTTTCAACACTATTTTTAAAACGGTTTTAATCCACCTAACAGTGTGATGAGACATTTCTTATAACTCTTATCACTGTCTTCGGATATTATATCGTTTGACAACATTTAGAACTTGATGCTTCGCGATGTTTTTGATAACACATACTACCTGGGATAGTGGCAGGACTCAGAGAATCGCTCAAATAAGCATAGGACAACATCAGTGCTAGTAATCTCAAACCAATTCAATGGGAAAGCGAAAAAATGGCCCATAAAATAGACATACCAACGAATCATTGTTAATGCTCTGTTAATAAAATATCTAAATTGTGGTGGGAAAATTGAATTTTCCTAAAGGGGTTATATATTGTACTGAGCCAAAAAAATCGGATTTGAAGTTTATACTTTACTCAAATTTCCAACGTGACTGAGAACTAAGAAATCAACGCTTTTTCTTGAAAAGGGCGATACTAGCAGTGATACCATTCAAAGAAAATGAACAGTGAATATTTCCAGACTTGGTTTTATTCCCTATTTAAGAACTATTGTGTTTTTTACATCCCAGATTGCATGATTCAGTGATCGAAACCCAAAACTTCATAAAGTATTTGAAATTATTAAATTAAAATTTGTTTTTGCTATTGAAATTGACAAAATGATAGTATCGCCCCTTTGGCGATTGTTTACTTTTTCGGTCCCACCTACCAGCATTGAAGTATCGCCTTTACGTTTTTTTTGCAATAACTACCCTTCTACACCACCAATTTTGTCCGTGTTTTTTCAATAGCGATCATTGTTACTATTACCAGCTGGTATCAGCTTGATAATGCTAAAAAAAATACGAAAATAACAGTTTCGCCTCTAAACTGCTAGCAAAAAAAGTATCGCCCTGTTTGTTTGCATGGAGCGTGGAGGGCGAAACTTTAAATAAACAAACAAAAATACAGTTTCGCCCGTTGTATTTTTTGCTGTAGTTTAAGAAAGCAATATCGTAGAATCCAAATTTTTAGGTTAATTTGTTGCGTTTCAAAGCCCTCATTTGCATGTATGAAAAAAGCCTTATGGTTACATTTGTAAGTATCGCCCTTTTCATAGTTCCAAATTTTACTTCGAAATCGACTTTTTCTAAAGGTGACTTCCCAGTAGTATCCTTGATTTGAATTATTATCGCTAATCCTAATGCCAAAGAACAAATAAAAACCTCACGAAAACGAACAGTTTGGGAAAATTATCATCATTACTGGAATTTTCATTTTCACGAAACTTTTCGATAACCTTTCGTCACTTGCGTTAATGCATTGGGTGCACAGTGCTCTGAAAATCGTCTTAGAGCACCAGCGGGTCTAATTCAGAGCTATCTGCGCGGCGAGTTAAATCTGTAAAGAATACTAAAAATTAATTTCTATTCCATAAGCAATTCGAGAGATCGTGCTCACCGCAAGCCATGAAAAATAGACTACGTTGTGAAGCGATGGTCACTATTTATTAAAAAATCACAGTTAAATAAAAAATAAAACTATTAAAAAATTTCAAATAGTTTATAATTTTCACAAACTTATTAGGAAAAATTGTTTAATAAGCTTTCGTAATATTGTGTAGGAAAAAAGCTGAAAATTTCAGTATTTTCTCTATCTGAACCATATAAACTCTTAAGTATACCAATTAATTGGTATACGAATTGGAATAGGTTCGCCAAATTTTGGAAGAAGTCTATAATCCCTTGAAAACTACCTAAAAATTGTTGTAGTTCGATGCAATAAAAAAATCCCCAAAAATGAAATGTACCTACTAATGTGAAACACAGCGAATAATACATACAAAAAAGACCCATTTTTATCAGTCTCATGGTGTAGGCTGACAAAATGGGGACATTGACTAAATCGGGCAATTTTTTTCTTTATAATAAACTGAAGCTGTTAAAATATTCTTCCCGTCCCTTGATGTAGTCTGATAACTATTTCTGATTATGATGAACTTTTTATTTTTGCATATTTCCATCTTCATTATAAGGAAAACATGCTCAAGAAAGGATTTACTCGAATTCAGTCTTGTTCGTCTGCTAGAGCCCATCAGACATGTGTTCATATTTGGCTGATAAAATCGGGGTTTCAATGTATTATAACAGATATTCAGTATTCGAAGAAGTTTCTTGTGAACGAGTGTAGAACGACTTTGTTTCTACTTACTTGAAGTCAGCGGCTTAGCCAGAAATTCGGTTTGGTGGGGGTTTGGTGAAAATCGATCATACTGTCCAAACGGCATAATTCCGAAACCGTAATTTTTGATGTTTTAAAATTATGCAGAATTAATTTTTCAGAAAATAGTAACAGAGTTCGTGTGTTTAGCGAATTTGTTGAGACTTTATTGTAGTCATGAATATTAACCTGAGAAAATTCACTATAAATACTTCTTGGACGATATACCGTCAAAATTATTTTATCAAATGATGCGCTGTTTAACGTTTGTAAAACTCATCGAAGATACTAAACCACCGAAATTGGCGGTTTCAAAATGATGTTATCTTGACCTTAAATTACTGTTTTTAAACATGTGACCTATACATACAATTGGTCATACAACAAAAATCAAATGCTCATCAAAATCGATCAGAACATGCTAGAGTCGAATGGAAATCGTCATTTTTAAAAAAATTCTCTCTACATTCGGAAAGTGTTATCCTCGTTATTAATCATATTACGTTTTCGTCTCAACTCGACGCATTCCCAAAATAAAAACCTGTTTTAATCCATCTAGTGGTGCAATTGTGCTTGTCTCATTTGTCCAGACTACGATGCCATGGCTGGTTATGTTCAATACAATGGTGGAAATGAATAGTACATGTTCAGTACGATTTGCACATACATACAACGGATCGACAGCCACGATCTTGAGATACTATGTGATACTGAAACATCGCTTGAAACCAGCGGCGGATCAAGGAGAAAGATCCGGGAGATCCGGGTCCTGCCGAAAATTTTCAACTTAATAAGAAATTTTAAACTAGTTTTAATTTTAAAGTAGCAACCCCTCACTGCATACTCCCTCCGGGCCGGTATGATTCACGATTTTTAGAGTGTTTGCATAACCTTTCTATATGAGAAAGGCAATAATGTACCAAAGTCCAAAAAAGTCAATTTTTGTCAAACATCTCAATGTTTCATGCATTTTAAAGTCATTTGGCATCAAAAATACAAATTTGATTTTGAAAATTTTTCATTTCAGTTTATATGGGAATTTGCTGTGTGATTGCACTCTTCAACTCGTAACTCCGGAACCGGAAGTCCAATCAATAAAAAAAAATCAATAGCAGCCGATGGGAAGGTTGTACCTTTCATTTGAGACTAACTTTGTGCAAATCGGTCCAGCCATCTCTTAGAAACAGAGGTCACATTTTTTCCACATACACACATACACATACGTGCATACACACACAGCCGTTTTCCGATCTCGATGAACTCAGTCGATTAGCATATGACACTCGGCCCTCCAGGTCGTGATTAGATTGACGAATTTTAAAGTGAATGAGAAAGGCAAAAACATTTTTAGCAAATGTTGAAAGTTATGCATTTTTTTGGTGAGCAGTTCTATGTTTCATAGACATTAAATCAATTTTAACTTCGCTTCCTATTAAATAAAGACCCTTTTTACAGAACATCTCTACAAAAACGAGCTCAATTTGAAAATAAATCTGATGATTACGATTGATTATAGAACTCTGGAATTTTCTATTGGAATGTTTTCAGGCAGGAATTTGATATTGATGCTATTAGACAACTGTGAAATCAAGACCAATAGATCAGTTACATATCAGGACCCCATTCCGACAATTTATCAAAAGTCCTAATGATGTTTACAACAACAGGTTATCAATCTACGGATCAGATAATTGTTATTGTAATATTGAATAAAATTAGTCTGCATCAATAAATTTTCAACTTCAATCCAATATTTCTTTTTGGGTGTGGTGGGGTTGTATGGTGTTAAAACCCAAAACCTTCTCTTGGCTACGCCGTTGCTTGGAGTTATTTATTTCGCTTTTCATTTTCCGATATGTTTCAGATCGATCCGATGGTTATAAGTTAGAAAAATTGCAGTCAGAAGGTTCGCACAAATGAACATTTTAGCACGGATAAGTTATCAAGTTCCTTCCAGACACCTTGGAAGTGTTCGGTGATTATTTCTAGCGGTTGTAGATAGAAAAATGAAATACAAAATTCGTTTTATCGAAATAATGTTTGGCTTATTTCAATGGATTATTACTATATTGAACAATAAATAGGCGACAAAGAGTAATCCACAAACAACAAGCCATAACTTTTAAAGTATACAAAATAGATATTTGAAGTCTTCAGTAAAGTTACTCGCAAAAGTAAGAGCTACAAATTTGCTGAAGGCATCATTTCGATATAATCACTTCCAAGAAAATGTGTGAAAATATCTCACTTATATGGGGATTAATCAGCAAAAGCACAATACCAAAAGAAAGGGCATATTGCCTCCATTAAATTCTCCGAAGATACTATTGACCTAAAATAAGCCGTTTTGGCGTTAATAATAGATTACATGTTTTTGTTCATATTTCTGGCAATGGGAAATGATAAAAATCTTTCGTCCGCATTTAATGTTTAATATCTCTTTTGATAATAGTCCGATTTCAACAATCTATAGCTTGTTCGAAAGGTATTCGTTAAAGCTATCTAAAAACTTATAAATTGTTAATCTTTAGTGTCAATTTCGGCAGATAATTTAAAAAAACTGCAGAAAACGCCATGTTTACGCATTCAAACATTCATATCTTGGAAACTAAACATCAGAATCAAAAACAAATTATTAGCGTTCTTACTGTTTTTAAGTTCTTTCATTTAAAATTGGTTTGGATAAGATCGGTTCAGCCATTGCTGAGAAACACGAATGAGAATTTGTCCGTTACATACACACACACAGACATTGTCCCAAATCGTCGAGCTGATTTGTTCGATTTGTATATAAGACTCGGCCCTCCGGGACTCGGAAAAAATCTTGAAAGTTTGAGCGAATTCTATACATTTCTTTTATAAGAAATGTAAAAATATAAAATTTTTACCACATTTACCGCATTACCGCGCGGTGCGGTGAATAAAGTGAGGTTGCAGTAAGCGGTGCGGTTTTATTATTTTTTTTGCGGTTGCGGTGCGGACAATCCATTTACCGCCCACATCCGCACCGCGACGAACCCTATTGCTAACTCACGCGAAATGTCTGAGGCGTTTTCATTGTTGACAAGCAGTGATGTCCCTATCCTCTGTGCAGTAAAGAGAAATTGAAATTACTCCCCACACTCTGGCAAGCAAAACGAGAGCGCTTCTCTTTCGTTCATATACACTACCGTATTTGATATGTGTAAGCGCATGTTGGTGGCAGAGGTAAATTTTCATACACCAGACACTGGAACGATCTAGAGTGTGGAGAAGAGCTATTGAAATTCTCTGTGGCGCGCTAAGATAAATTCGCCACCGCACGCGCCCTAGAGTCGCTGTGGTGTATTCACTGGCGTGTGATCTTTGGTTTGTTTTCGTCTTACAAGCGGCAGTGCCAGGGTCGCAGAGAGAAAATACGGGCCCGGAGGGTCCAACGTACGGGCCCCACCACTGTGTATTGCCTGAGTACAAAAAAGTCAATGTTTGAAATCCATTGGAGTTCACTGATATTATGTATAGTACACTGAAATTTTATATTTATGTACCATTTTTTTGCTCTAGTTGGTTGTAGTGCCAATGAAGGAAAAAACGTAGAGTTTTTTATACTTTGGGAGTTTTTCATACCTCCTCGACAGTTTTGGTGACTTTGAAAAGCGCCATTTTTGTAATAGTATTTATAAAAGTAAGGAAATGACAAGATTAAAAATGTAGTAATTACAAAAATTAAAAATATCTGAACGGCGATCAACGGCAAAAGATAAAACACAATAGGAAAACTAAATATTAAAAAAATGTACAAAAGAGCTAAAAAAATGTTTAATCGAGAAAAACCAAAACAAAACCTATAAAAAATTGATAAAGGAAAACAGGAAACTAGAAAAAACATATTGAGAAGATTAAAAAAGTCGAACATTATTGAACAGATGGTGGAAATAATGAAAAATTGATAGGAAATTAGGAAAAAAATTAGAATCAATGAAAATGAAAAAAAACTACTAAAAAGAATACAAACATTAATATAAAAAATGAATGAAACTGAAAAACTCGATAAATCAAGAATAATAAAATTTATTTAACATTAAAAACAAGAAATATTTGAAGCAAGAGAAAAAATAAAAAAAACGTTGAGAATGCATAAAACTAGAGCAGTATATATAAAAAACAAGAAGAAAATAACCATAGTGAAATTAAAAAAATGGAAGAACCAGAAAATTTTGAAAAACTGGACCATTTAAATGATAACAAGACGAAAAAGTAAAGAAAATTGGAAGTTTTAAAAACGGAGCAAACAGACAAAATAGAAAACAAAAAATAGTTGAAAAAGCCATACTATAGAAACACAAAAATGAAGACATTAACACAAAAAAAAAGAATAAAATGGATATTATTTAAAGAATAGAAAAAGCACTAGAAATGAAATTTGAAATAAATTCAAACATTGAAATAAATTTAAACAATGAACTAAATTAGGAAAAAGTGCGCATAGTGTCAAGAAAAGATAAATCAAATGTTTTTTAGGAAAATAAAAAAAAAACAATGTTAACGTATAGGAAAATGGTCAACTGAAAAAGTATTTTCAAAATAGGTTAAATGGAAAACATGAAGAAATAACACTAACGAATTAAATCTTAAGAAAAAGGTATAAAAAATAAAATTATATAAAATATACAATGAGAAAAAATAAAACTGCGATGAACGGAAAACTAAAAACTAGAAAATAGGAGAAAGGTGAAAAATTAAACAATAAGACAAATTGGAATGAATATGAATAAGTAAAATTGTTTTTAGAAGTGCAAAAAATATGAAGAAACCTGTTTTAATCCACCTAGCGGTGCAATTGTGCCTTTCTCATTTCTCTAAACTATGGCACGGAGACTTTTTATGTTCAACATACTTGTGGAAATGTCCATTACATTCTTAGTACACTTTGCACTTATACACAATGGCATGCCAGCCACGAACTTGATGAGCTACGTGTCGACGGTGAAACACTTGAAACAAAAAAATATCATACTCCATTAGCCTAATCAGCATTAGATCAATGTTATCTGCTTGCTAACTCATTTTGTCATGCGGGGGTGGGTATGTGAGGAGGACGAAAGTCCCATGAACGAACGACTCCCCAGCTTAAATTGGTATGCTTTGTGATATAGTGGTGGTTCAAAGATGATGGGGTTGAAAGGGAGGGGTATGAGGGCTGGATGGGGTGGTGGTCTGAGGGGTGATTTAAGGAGATTTTTAAAGGAGGGGAGTGTACAGTAGAGGGGGGGGGGGTGTAACCCCTCTCCGTAAACCATCAACTACGCCCCTGTTAAAATCCAGAATCCTTATGCGAGTCGAAAAAAAAATTTAGCCGGGATTAGGTTGACGTTTTTCAGAGTGATTGCATAACCTTTCTATATGAGAAAGGCAAAAATGTGCCAAAATCCAAAAAAGTGAATCGTCGTCAATTTTTTTTCGAGTTTACATCAAATCTCGACGTTTCATGCACCTTGAACACATTTAGCACCAAAAATAAAAATTCTATTTTTAATTTATATGAGTTTATATGAGAAATATATTTATATGAGTTTATATGAGAAATTTCTGTGTGGCCGCACTCTGAAACCCGTAATTCCGGAACCAAAATTCCGATCAATCCAAAATTTAATAGCAGCCGATGGGAAGGTTGCAGCTTTCATTTGAGACTAAGTTTAGGCAAATCGGTCCAGCCATCTCTGAGAAAAATGAGTGACATTATTTGACACATACGCACATACACACACACATACACGCACGTACATACACACATACATACACACACACATACAGACTTTTTCCGATCTCGACGAACTGAGTCGAATGGGATATGACACTCGGCCCTCCGGGCCGGGATTAGGTTGACATTTTTCAGAGTGATTGCATAACCTTTCTATATGAGAAAGGCAAAAAGGATATAGAAAACGTCTACGACAAGAATAAATGTAGTAAATAGACAAATTCTAAAAATTAGATGGAATGACAAAAGAAACAAATAAAAAAGCATGGTATCAAAATATGAAACAATAAGAAAAAAAATACAGAAAGCAGAATTTTCTCGAAAAATTGCGAATAAAATTAAATAACAGAGAAAAAACTATAAATTAAATTAAGTGATAGTGATAGCAATAGAAAAAAAGCAAAAGTAAGGAACGTAAAAAGATGGATAAAATAAAAGTATGCAAATAGATAAAAAAGGCAGAATCTTACAATTGTAGAAATATACATACAATCCACAACTTGAAAAAATAGATCAATGAAATTTTAACAAAATAAAAAAAATCCACGTAGGAATAAAAAAAAATGGAAAAAATATGAGAAACATGGATCAAATTTCAAAGAAGGGTTTTGGTTGAATTTTACGCTATGCTGGTTTTAAAACATTCATAATCCTATAAAAACATGAATTATTCTTTTATTTGTGTTGGTGTGTTAGCACACCTTAACATATTTTACAAGAATGTTGTAACTGATTTCAAGAAAATAGTTAAAAAATTACAATAAAATCGTTACGTTCAGGAAGCGACGTTCAAAATCTCACGCTCACTCCTCCAAAACGAAAAGATTTTGTATGCGGATTTAACTTGCTACATTAGTTAGCTAATCTTGCTAACTAGTTGGTTTAGTTTAGAAGCAGAGTTAAATTTTCTCTTCGAAATCAATCAAACACAATTTAGCAATTTAGTTGAACGTATGCTTCTCAGAATCATTGACAGCTGCAGGATTGTGAACTGAGAGATCTTCTCTTCATGACATATAACATTTAAAACAAAACTATGTACACTATACTTGTCACGAAAGGGGCTTGTTGTGTACGCAATTTGCTGTTATAATGGAAATGTTGATAAAAGGCCGTATTTGAAAGAATTGTAAAACGTATTTATTTTTTCCCATCCCTGACCTCTTTACTAGGGGGAACTGGTAGTTGAAAATCGCCGAAAAAAGCTACGTCATTTGAGTATGACCCCTTTGCAAAAATGTTTCGGTATCATCTCGTATCTGAATATGATTTTTTTTATAGATTTTGTATCAATGATGAACTGCAAACCAAATATATTAAATTTCAAATTTAAATTTTTGGATAAATTTCGGATTCTTTTGGTATATCAGGAGTTTTTGATGACACCAATTGAGCTCTCAAATAGAGGTAGAGTTACCGCCTCTAGTGGTACTTTGACCAGGAGAATTTTACTGAGCAGGGGATAGACTTTAAGAGACACATGGTTATGCGTTGAAATCAATTCGAATTTCGAATCAAAGTGATCACTCGACAGAATTTTTGAGCGCTTCCATTGCTTTTATTGTATAATACGATTCCTGGTAAAGAAAAGGGCAACGCAAAATTGCAAAATAATCCAATGGATTCTTCCGGGCGAATTCAGATCTATCTGTACGAAGACACAAAATTCGCCTCCAAAAACTGGTGTGGCAATCCTAAACAAAGTTTTTCTTTTCTTTCAATAATTACTTTCGATACTAATCCAGCGCTTTCGAAGATTGGAAATTCAATAAATCAAAAAAATCGATTTCAAATTGGCTAATTTTGAAGACAACCTCATGACTTCTAATCAAACCATTTAATTGTTTAACTCTTACAAATCTGATCATATTTTTGTTTCGATTATAGACATTTCAACCTTAAGGTCATTCGCTTCTGTATTCAGGTTAGGAATTTTCCTATAACAAATCTCTATTCGAACCCAGGTGAGCTGCGTACATGACATTCAATGTACAAATTCCACTATGCCCGCTCGTGTCTGATCTTGTTTCGATGCGAGATTTACGTTGGTATAAACATAGTTGATATCAAATATGCAGTAGTTTAGAATTTTCGCCATTCTAGTTACCTCATACACAAGATATTGAATTTTTAATTGTATTCTCAAATAAATTTTTGTCGACAAAGTATTTGTCAAAATTTTAGTTTCTGTTAAAAATCCGGGCCCCCTTCAAAACTCCGGGCCCGGGGGGAAACACCCCGGTCCCCCCCCCTCTCAGCGGCCCTGGGCAGTGCGGGTGAATTTAATTTGATTTGCACAGGTTGTTGCGTTGTGTTGTGTGGATGGTGGTGGCTTATTTCAAGCTTATAAGATTTTCTACTGAAGATTTCATACAAGTTGCTTGGTAAAGCTTACGAGTTTATAGAGTGTTGTTATATTACCGTGGGAAACCTGAAGTATTCGAGCCTAGGGGCAAACAAGGAAAACGTTTTACGTATCAATGTATCGGCTGGTATAAACAAAGTTTTATAATGATCTGTAGTTCCAGATTTCTCGTATAACAGATGTAAGACGGAATTTGTACATCCACATTAGGACCGCCCTATTTTTTGTTCAACTGAATAACTCAATGGTAATTTAACTTATTTTGATTGCGAATTTGGCGAAGCCAAAAAGTAAAGTGATCCATTACAAGTAATGTCCTGGTATTAGACACGTTTTCGATTATTACCATACGCAGGCATTGTAATTCTCTCACACTCACGCGAGAAGAGGCTTATCCGATGTCCAACTTTTCCGAGATAAAGTCCACATAAAACAAGATAAATTTCACGAGAATTCACTAATACTAATTATCCTCAACATATTCCATTTTCTTTTCAAAATTTATCAATTTCGAATGCTCTAGTAATGCTAACAAAGTATGTATGTAATAGTTTAATAGTTCTGCACTTTACTGCCGCTAGAAGCATAACTGTCCCATGTGCTATGGGAAACCCTATACACATGGGACAATTATGCTTCTAGCGGCAGTTTAGGTGTGAGTCGCATTTTAGTCATGCTTGGGTCAGTAAAAGCCAAATATTTTAGGCTTTTTTGGCTATTCTCGAGTGACGTAGCGATACAAAAAAATATTTCGTTCTAATTCTAATATAATTTTTTTTGAAAATCTACACTTGTACTGCATTACAACGATAACATTAGTTAGACTAATAATATAGTGCAATAAAAGCAGAATGTTGAAAGTTGTACTACGTGGCTTATGAACTGCCCTTGAATTTTAATTGCAAATATGGGAAATCGTTCAACGTATCTTTGGTATGTGTGCAAAGAACTAGAATATTTGAGTGAAAATTCTGCTAAAAATCGATGAAAAGTTCAATGGGCGATGTCAATATATTAAACGAAAGCTTTTAATCCCAAAAATGATAAAAAATGTTAAGATTGTTTATTAACCAATTTATTTATGTGAAACTTCTTGTACCATTACCACTACCATGTATCATTAATGTAGTCATTGCTAATTACGGTTCCTATGGGACATGCAACTATAGATACATTAGCTCAACTATATGTGCAAGGGAGCTCAAAATTCAACGCATTTTTTTTCAACTGTTTTTGAGCTAATTTCCAAGCTTGCTATTGGAACTTTTAATTGTTCCTAGCAGTGTTGGGAAAATCATTACCAATAAAAGTTCATTCCAGGTTCATTCGCGAATCAATCTTTCCCAGAATATTTCCAAACAAAAATCTGTGAAACCAAACATCGCATCCGAATGTATAATTCTTGAGACAAATATTCAATGATTCTTAGCATCGAAGTTCGCACACGAGCTTCTGCCTCAGTGAAACTCTTGAAAGAATGTTCGCCCAAAGCAACATCGAAAAAGACACATTCGGAAGCGAAAAACGCTTTTAGTGATGCTTGGCACATCACATTGAAATTATGATTGTATATGAAACTTTCATACTCGGTCATACAAACAACGGGTTGTTAAGAACCGGCCTCCATACCAGAATTTGCTTTTTTCCATATGTAGGTATATTTTGACAACATACCATTTTTAATTCTTTCCCATTTTAATTCTGTCGATTGATGAAAAGTTTTTTTTCACACAATGGCTTCTGAAGAAAGCTTCGTTGACACTAAAGTAGCCTGACGCTTTATCCCATTGAGCTATCGCCGTAATATTGTAGAACGTAGTTTTTTATATCATGTTAATCTACAGGTTTTTGGAATCTTTTTTCTATATTTCCGTTGTTATTAAAGTTCGCAAGCGATCTTTTCTTCTTCAATCCAATAATTTTTTTTTGCTTGAGCCGAATAATGTTCCCAAACATCGGTACTCTTGAAGTTCACTGACGATTTTTTTCCGTAGCGATATTTTATATCAGTGAACTTTTCATTAGAAAATCGGCGATGAAAAGATTCTGTTGTGAACATTGATATTTTGATATTTTCATAACACTGGTTCCTAGTACCTTTTTGATAAAACACTTTATTCAAGAAATTTATAATGAGGAATAATTTATTACACAAAAATCGCTTGTTTAAACTTGAGGAAACACCTTACTTGTTATTTGAAAATACGAAAATTTCATAGAGATTGATAGAGATTCCGACAGATACTACCTAACTAATACTTTGTTTTGCTGTTGATATTACGTGCAATGCATCCATGCATTATAATTACGGTCTAAAATACTAACTGACGCAAAAATCTAGAATACGTATAATAAACATTGTTGCTGCTGACCCATTTAACATCCTTTTATGAAACACAAGAACACAAGATTCATTGTTCATTTAAAATAAGCGTGAACACTACCCAAGTAACCATAAGCATTAAGCCATTGCACTACATTGGCTATACATTTGCACTAATGTTGCATTGAAACTCCATTACAGCATTAACAACGCAATAAAGCTCTTTATTAGCATCAATAATGCATAACTGCACAGCCGACATATAGCATTATAGCTTGCTCTATATGCGTATATAAAGCTGATATAACGCGTACATGCTTCAAGGATCTTTAAAGCATGTAAGCTTTACAAGTGCATTTAACGCCATTATAGAGCATATAAAAAGCTGATATAATGCTATTGTAATGCTGTGGGTTTATTTGTTATGCAACTCTTCTTGAAGATTATATTCGGCATATTTCATTTCAATCGAACATATGCAATATAGTCCAGGAAGCAAACGCAGCGCACTTACCGTGAAGGACGAGGCAAGGTACCTCAGTTCGAGACTTACTAAAGGTAATTTTCGTAAACATTCATATCATGTGAGAACAAAAACCCATTAAGGATATTCATTACAATGCATTAGAACAGAGTCAATTACGGTTTTAAACAGAATATTTTATTTTAAAATTTTTCCTTTTTGCTCATCATACCGAAAGGAAACATAAGAAATGGTTTTAAAACCATGGCGGACAATGACAACCAACTGAATCTTTTTAATAGCATTAGTAGTGCCAATATAAGGCTTTCAAATTTGACATTTGTGCGCTTTTGCTATATAATAGCATTAGTACTGCAGAAACGAGCTGTCAATCTCCGCACAGTAATAGCACTGTATTTCGCCTTTTCTGGCATAATATCGGCATTAAATAAGTATTTAGGGCTTCACGGATTTTTAGGACAGCTTTATATGTGGATCTAAAGCAGATATTAGGCTACGTTATAATGCTTATTGGTTACTTGGGTAGTGGCCTTTTTTCTTGACCCCGAAACTGAACCTATTTATTTTGCTCATTGACGCGCAGAATCCCCTTCCTAGCTCCCATGCTCTTGAAACATTCGCTTTCGCCTGCTGTTTAAACGATTTTCACGCAAAATAATAGACAAATGAACAAATGAATAACGGGTGTACGCTCAATTGTGATGTTGTATGTAAATTAATTATCACCACAAGCGTATACCTAATTTTACTGAATATGTCAAGCCTGTCGACGAAATCTAAGATTTCGTTTTAAACTTGTAGGATTAAGTTATAATAAAACTATTAATACTTATAACACGTGTTTGCATATCAGGTGCCACTGGTCATTATAAAACTCTCTATACGATGATACGTAAAAAGTTTTCCCAATTTGCTCCGAGGACCGAGTACTTTTAGTTTTGCAGGTAGTGTAACAATACTTTATAAACTCGTTCGCTTTACCAAGCAATTTGTATGAAATCTTCAGTAGAAAATCATATAAGCTTGAAATAAGCCACCACCATCCACACAACACAACGCAACAACCTGTGCAAATCAAATCAAATGCCGCTTGTAAGACGAAAACAAACCAAAGATCACACGCCAGTGAATACACGCCACTGAATACACCACAGCGACTCTGGGGCGCACGCAGTGGTGACTTTATCTGAGCGCGCCACAGAGAATTTAAAAAGCAAGAGAGCACGGTTATCTCGCACCAAACTACCTCAACACCAGCGCACACTTGAAATCGGTCTATACAGCTCCGAAAGAAAGAGCGTTCTGCTTTTTTCTGTGGTGTGTGATCATTGTATCCTCTGTGTAGGCATCACACTTACGCGCCAGTGCATCACTAGGGTGAAATGTCATCACTGTTGACAAGGAAAGTCCTTTGGCGCGAGCACGTAATGTTTCGAACGGAACCTTGAATTGTTTAGAGGCTGATCGAATACTGGCGCCATCTTGAAAAGATGCAATTGCGTTCTTTTAAGTCCTCTACACATTCGTAACCGAACTTTGTAGCGAGAAACAAGTGCTTTTTGTTCTCTCCGGTGTGGTTTAGTTTTTTCGGTAGTACGAAGGTGCTTGCTGTGGCAGAGGCTGCAGTAAAGCATTACTAACAGTCCCGAGGGATAATCGGTGAAGGTAGTGCAGTGAAGTGCGTTACTAAACAGTTTTCTTGCCTGAAAGACGGCTTTGTTTAGACGAGCTACATCAGCTCTCTACTGTGTGAAGGTCACTCGGGTGACGGATAAAACAAACGAAGGATCAATTCACCTACCAGCTCGTCAGGAACCAACTGGTGAAGTGTTTCGTGTTTTACTTTTCTTATCGATTTTTTTCTTTTTATTGCTTTTGATTTTTTTTTATTTTGATTTAAGTTAAACAGTGCGGTCGAGCGTGTTGCTCCCGCAACAAAATGGAACAAACAGAAGGATCACCCTCCGAATACGAATCTTATGGGGAAGAGGAACGTATATCTGATTCGGAGACAGATAATGTTATGGTCGATCCACTTCCCCCACTTTCCCCCAATGTCTCACAGCCCCCTCGAGTCAAGGTTTACCAGGATGGATCCGCTGATCCTTGGGTGGTATACTTTCGGCCCAAAAATAAACCGTTAAACAGCATAACTGTTGCACGGGAGCTGACAAAACGTTACTCGGCCGTAACCGAGATTAAAAAGGTTCAGTCAGATAAACTGCGCGTAGTCGTTACTGACTTGAAACAGGCCAATGATATCGTTAGCAATAGCCTCTTTACGCTGGAGTATCGCGTCTACATCCCTTCTTGTGATGTGGAGATCGACGGTGTGGTAAGTGATGCGGGTCTGACTGTCGATGATCTGATGAATGGTGGGGCTGGCCGCTTTAAGGACCCTAACCTTCAATCGTCTACCTGTACGCCTGTTTGTACCGCGGGTCATGAATTGTTCCAATTGCAAGCAGCTAGGTCACACGGCCACCTACTGTAGCAACAAGCAACGGTGCGGTAAATGTGGGGAACGCCATGCGGATGATACTTGCAGTAGGCCCGCTGAAAAGTGTGTTTACTGTGGGGAGAATCCGCGTGCACTTTTGACATGCCCAACGTACAAACTTCGCGCGGATAAACTGAAGCGATCCGCCAAAGATCGCTCCAGATGCTCTTACGCAGAAATGCTTAAAAGAGCTGTTCCACTTATCTCCGAAAATCTATTCGCCCTCTTGCCAACTGATGATAACTCCTATAACGACCCTTGCGAGGGGCATTCTTTGGCTCCGCTTGGAAACTCTAGGAAAAGACCTAATCAAAACTCACCTGAACTTCCTCGTAACGGTCCTAGGTTGTCCCAAACAAGGGTACAAAATAAAAATAATTCATCAACTGGAAGTGCTGGTACAAATCCGAAGATAATACCTCCTCGTTTTGGGAAATTGAGATACAACCAGGAGTTCCCAGCACTCCCCGGGGTACCAAAAATCCCAAGTGCTCCAATTTTACAGTCAGAAACTCAACCTAAAACGGGATTCCTTAAATTTTCTGACATTGTGAACTGGATATTCACAGCTTTCAACATTACCGATCCTCTGAAAAGCTTGCTGGTTGCTATTCTACCAACAGTAAGAACATTTTTAAAACAGTTGACTGAACAATGGCCCCTCCTTACAGCGATCGTATCCTTCGATGGCTAACTTATTAGACGGAATCAGGGATCTGATCACTGTTTTACAGTGGAACTGCAGAAGTATTATCCCCAAAATTGATTCATTAAAACACTTGCTAAACTACAATCATTGTGATGCATTTTCCCTATGTGAAACATGGCTAACTTCTAATATAAACCTCAACTTCCACGATTTTAACATTATCCGCTTGGATCGAGAAGACTCATATGGAGCGGTACTTTTAGGGATCAAAAAGTGCTACTCCTTCAATCGAATCAACCTCCCTTCGACGCCAGGCATTGATGTTGTCGCTTGTCAAACAACAATCAAAGGCAAAGATCTTTGCATTGCTTCTATTTACATTCCTCCTAGGGCCATGATGGGATATCGAAGATTCTCCAACGTGATTGAACACCTTCCCTCACCCCGCCTGCTTCTTTGAGACTTTAACTCTCACGGTACGGGGTGGGGCTGTCTATACGACGATAATCGATCTTCGACAATTCAAGACCTTTGTGACAACTTCAATATGACAATTCTGAACACAGGGGAAATGACACGGATTCCTAGACCACCTGCGATAGCAAGTGCACTGGACATATCTTTATGCTCGACATCACTACGGTTAGATTGCAAGTGGAAGGTAATATCTGATCCCCACGGTAGTGACCACTTACCAATTGTAATTGCAATCACCACTGGTTCAAGACCATCGGCACCAGCAATGTTCCCTAAGACCTCACACGAAACATTGATTGGAAGAGCTACGCTGCTGAGATATCCAAAACTATTGATTCAACACAGGTAATTCCCCCGGAGGAAGAATATAAGTTTTTGTCCAACTCGATTCTCGATACCGCGATTCAAACTCAGACGAAACGAGTACCCGACGTGAACACCCAAAAACGTTCTCCCAACCCGTGGTGGGACAAAGAGTGCTCAGACGTGTACGCGGAGAAAGCTGCCGCGTATAAAACCTTCCGGAACGACGGGTTAGTTGCCAGTTATCGAGTGTACGCGATATTAGAAAAGCGAATGAAAAATTTAATGAAAGCTAAGAAACGCAGTTACTGGCGCCGGTTTGTCGACGGGTTAACAAGAGAAACATCGATGAGCACTCTTTGGGGCACGGCCCGACGTATGCGAAACCGAAACAGTACTAACGAGAGCGTGGAATATTCAAACCGTTGGATATTCGATTTCGCCAAGAAAGTTTGTCCGGATTCCGCCCCGGCACAGAAAATCTACCGCGCCGCGTCGCCTTACAATACCGCGAACGAAACACCGTTTACGATGGTGGAGTTCTCACTTGCTCTCTTATCATGTAACAATAAAGCCCCGGGGCCAGATAGAATCAAATTCAACTTGTTGAAGAATCTGCCAGACTCTGCCAAAAGACGCTTGTTGAATTTATTTAATAGATTTCTTGAGGGTAACATTGTCCCACATGACTGGAGACAGGTGAGGGTCATCGCCATTCAAAAACCAGGAAAACCAGCCTCCGACCACAATTCGTATCGTCCGATTGCAATGCTGTCCTGTATCCGGAAGTTGTTCGAAAAAATGATCTTGTTTCGCATCGATAATTGGGTCGAAACAAATGGCTTACTGTCAGATACACAATTTGGCTTCCGCAAAGGCAAAGGGACGAACGATTGCCTTGCGTTGCTCTCAACAGAAATTCAAATGGCATATGCTAACAAAGAACAGATGGCATCAGTATTCTTGGATATTAAGGGGGCTTTCGATTCAGTTTCTATCAACATTCTTTATGAGAAGTTGCACCAGCATGGTCTTTCGCCAATTTTAAATAACTTTTTGCTAAACCTGTTGTCTGAAAAACAAATGCATTTCTCGCATGGCGATTTATCGACATCACGATTTACATGGGCCTTCCCCAGGACTCATGTCTAAGCCCTCTCCTCTACAATTTTTACGTGAATGACATTGACGAATGTCTTGTCAATTCCTGCACGCTAAGGCAGCTTGCAGATGACGGTGTGGTCCCTATTACAGGGCCCAAAGCTGCCGACTTGCAAGGACCATTACAAGATACTTTGGACAATTTGTCTGCTTGGGCTCTCCAGCTGGGTATCGAGTTCTCCACGGAGAAAACTGAATTAGTTGTCTTTTCTAGGAGGCGTGAGCCGGCGCGATTCCAGCTTCTATTAATGGGTGTAACGATCAATCAGGTTTTCACATTTAAATATCTCGGGGTCTGGTTCGACTCTAAAGGTACCTGGGGATGTCACATTAGGTACCTGAAACAGAAGTGCCAACAAAGGATCAACTTTTTCCGTACAATAACTGGAACATGGTGGGGTGCCCATCCAGGAGACCTAATCAGGCTGTACGTACGGATGTTTCTGCTTTCGCTCCGCTGCGAACATACACTTCATCAAACTAGAGCGAATCCAGTATCGTTGCTTGCGTATTGCCTTGGGTTGCATGCACTCGACCCATACGATGAGTCTCGAAGTGCTGGTGGGCATTTTTCCGCTGAAAAATCGATTCTGGGACCTCTCATATGGATTGCTCATTCGATTCGATATTCTGAACCCATTGGTGATTCCAAATTGCGAAAGGCTTGTCGAGCTTAATTCTCAGACCCGATTCATGTCCTTGTACTTCGATTACATGGCACAGAACATCAATTCATCTACGTATAACGTCAACCGTGCTCATCTCTTAGATACTTCTGATCCAACTGTATTTTTCGATACATCCATGAAGGAAGAGATTTGTGGAATTCCGGATCATATTCGCCCACAAGTGGTCCCAAATATTTTCTCTAACAAATACCATCAAGTCGACTGCGCCAAAATGTTCTACACTGACGGATCAATTGTCGACGAGTCCACAGGCTTCGGTATCTTCAACGAAAATCTTGCTGCCTCATTCAAACTCAATGATCCTGCTTCAATTTACGTTGCAGAATTAGCTGCCATTCAGTATACTCTCGGGATCATTGACACCCTGCCCTCAGACCATTACTTCATCGTTTCGGATAGTCTCAGCTCCATTGAGGCCATCCGTGCGGCGAAGCCTGAAAAGCACTCACCGTATTTCCTGGGGAAAATACGGGAATATCTGAGTGCTTTATCTGAAAAATCTTACCAGATTACCTTGGTTTGAGTCCCGTCACATTGTTCTATTGCGGGCAACGAGAAGGCGGACTCTTTAGCCAAGGTGGGCGCATTAGAAGGCGACACTTACGAAAGACCAATTTGCTTCAATGAATCTTTCAGTATCTCTCGTCAGAGGACGCTCGATAGTTGGCAAACCTCATGGAGCAATGGGCATCTGGGACGGTGGCTACATTCCATTATCCCGAAGGTATCCACGAATGCTTGGTTTAAGGGGTTGGATGTGAAGCGGGACTTTATTTGTACGATGTCAAAGATCATGTCCAACCATTACTCGTTTGACGCGCATCTCCGTCGTATAGGGCTTGCTGAAAGTAATCATTGTGTTTGTGAGAACGGCTATCACGACATCGATCATGTTGTTTGGCTGTGCGCAGAGTACTGCGTTGCCAGGTCCCAACTAATAGATTCCCTTCGGGCCCGAGGTAGATCACCCTATGTGCCAGTCCGGGACGTCCTGGCAAGCCGTGACCACCCCTATATTTTTCTTATCTATATCTTTTTGAAAACTATTGATGTCCAAGTTTAATGCATTTCCCCTCTCTCATTCACAGTAGAATCTCACCAACCTGTCCCTGTATCTACAATATGGCATTGCTTCACGAGTCTTCGGTGCATACCCTTCTTGATAACCGTCTATCCAGAACATCATGCATACCTCACATGCAGATGATATAGAGAACATCATGACAGCATCAGAGTGCCAATAATTATCGGAAATATCGACCCTCCCCTCGCCCCTGCGATTACAGGCTGGAAACTACAACACTACAACAAAGTGTGCATATCCGCCACAATGATCAATCAGCAAACGACGATGTCAATTACAGAATATGTATCCCACTTCTTAGCTTTTTCCTTTATTTACATAAGAGGGGAGCAAGCCGCCCCTAAATACGGCTTTCCCTTCCCCACTAACATGTGACATGTAATTTAAAAAAAATGATTTATCGGCCTCGTTAAGCTACAGCATTCGGGCCTAAATAAACGTATATAAGATAAAAAAAAAGTCCTCTACACTTCGTTTAGCGTTTTTTTACACGAAATTACGCACAAGTTTCCTATCAAAATAATTCAAATTTACATTATAGTAGTGACCTACGGAGTTCCCAAACGGCTGACCTATCGTACCCCCAAGCGTTTATTGCATGTTGATTTTCATATTTTCTTCAAAAACAAAAATATCGAAAAACCAACACAAAAATCGTGTTCAGCAAACCTCATTTTTACATAAGAAAAAACGCTATTTTTTACATTAATTAAATGTACTGTACTGTGGACGTAAGACATTATCTTTTCGCAGAACAACACGCAAAAACATATGAACGTCGCCACAACTGATACAGCTGATTCACGTAGGATTTTCGATTGATTGAAACCGGTGTAGTGGAGTGCACTGAAACTGCACCGTTTTTGCACTTTCTAGCAGAAGTGCAGAAAATTGGGTATGTTCCATTGACACTTCTGCTAGAATTTTCACCAGTGCACTCCACGACACCGGTGTCAATCAATCGAAAACCCCAACGGTAACAGCTGAAATGGCAGTCTTCAACGATCTTCTCTAATTCACGCAACACGAGCGACCTCTACAATAACATAGCAAAGATACCTATTGTACCCCCAAACCTATTTGAGCCCATTCTATTCTATTTGTCATGAGAATAACGGAGTTAAGCAAATTTTAAAAACTAACCTAGAAACTATAAAAAGAGCTAAACGTTGCAATTGATGATTGCAACGGTGTTTGTCGGAAATTGCTTATAATACTGTTCGTTTGTGCTCAACCTGATAGGAAACTTCAAAATGATTTTCAGGATTTGTTCTGAATATTTCTTTTAATTGCAGTATTTTACATACATTTTTAATAAACGATTTAAAATATTTTCGCATTCTTGGCGCTACAAAAAATTTAAAAAAATATGCTAAATAATACAGAAAACGTTCACCTTCAATAATCAAAAAATCAAACAGTACATTGGTAAATACGTTTGTAAGTTTGTTTCGAATATGAGTCATTCAGCTTACAATAAGTGCACTAAAGCATATATGTTTGATATGTATCGTATTCGTTACAAAAATAAAACCTCATTTATGATAATAATTTTAATTTCCTAAATTTTAACAATAGAACTCGCGACTTTCTAAACAATAGAAGTTACGATTTGCTATACAACAGAAGTTGCCGCGTGCTAAATGATAGATACCGCAATGTTTGAACATGCCCGTTAGTCGAGTTCGCGTGGGCTGCGGCTAGTGCGTTATCGATCGTCGAAATGTTCCGCATGTTGAAAGAGCGCAGCGCGTAACATAAAACTGCATATCTCTGAACAGGAACAAAAGGACAATATCTTTACAGATTATTAAAGGTGAATTTTCTCCGCGTCATTTAGTATATTTTTCGACTTTTTGTGGCACCGAGAATACGAAAATATTTTAAATTGTTATCTAAAATCTGCTATTAAAACAAATATTTTGTAAATATATATTTTATGACAGTGTGAGCATCATTCCATAAGTGTGCAAAATTTCATTCAATTATTTGGAGTAGTTTTTGAGAAATATGACTTTAAAAATATTACAATTTTTCCAAAAGTTTAAAGGCAAAAGCAATTTTAACAACATAAAGCAATTTTACCAAAATATTTATACCAAAAGTTGCACTCCATGTTCCCTAGACTAAGAATTATTTTTCATGAAAATCGGTGATTTTGTGGAAATTTCGAAACCCATTTGACGTGGTTTGACTCTGCTGTGATATCTCGAGAAACATTTCAAATGGTCCTAAGTGCAAATGAGAGCCTCTCTTTGTTTACTTTCTCTTTCGATTATTACGACGTCATCTTAAAGCTTGTCAATATTGTTTCAGGATATATCGAAAAACTCTGATGTCGACTAGCTTATTCTGCTAAGAGTTGAGTAACAAACGTCCAAACTAATAACTCAGTAGAAAGAGAAAGTAAACAAAGAGAAACTGTCATTTGCACTTAGGACCATTTGAAATGTTTGGCTAGATATTTCTGCATTCAAGATCGGAAAAGGCAGACAGAAAAATGATGTGAGATTTACTATGAAACAAATTTCTATGTGGCACACTATTATAATTTTGATGCACGCCACATGAATTTAAATAGTTTTCACGTGATATTTATTAGAGATGGGCCGGTATGGTATTTGTCCTACCCGGACCCGACCCGAACCCGAATATTATTAATATTATTTTTGTAAGCTTACCGGAACCCTACCCGTACCCGGATTTCATAAAAATACAAAATCGAAATCCGACCCGTACCCGGTCATGCAAAAGAATCCTGCACTGTCCGTTTAACTGCTGCTGCTACTGGTGGGTTCCCTCCGGCCGGGACAACAACGGCCGTGTATTTGGATTGTTTCCGTCGGCTGCTCCGGCAGCAGTCCTTTTCGATTAGCTAGGGAGGTGAGCAAGGCTCTTTTGTTGGAACCTCCCTAGCGATAGGGCGACTAATCGCCGGGTCCACTCACTCCCCGTGAATGACCCTGGTAGATACCGCAGTAAACTACCTCAGGTGGATCCGTTGTCCTACCTGCTTCGCCCTCCTTTGCGATTAACTGTGGAGGAGAGCAATGCTCGTTCGGCTGATCCTCCACAGTGAGGGCGGCGTGGTATCACTGGGTCCTTTGTAGTTAGCCGGGGGAAGCTGGCTCCTTTGCAATTAGCTTCCCTTCTCCGGCGACCCAACACCACAAACTTACGCGCCCGAACCACGGGCCGGCACTTTCGACGGGAATCTACCGTCGCACACGCGCACTAAACTTTTCGTTACGGTGGCGGGAAACTGTCCCGAAGAAAAAAATAATAATCTTATGGACGTCTGATCACTACCGTGGTTCGTCGCTTTCTTCCTTTTCACGATGGCCGCCTTTTCCACTCCACCAAATAAACACCATTACCACAAAACCGCACCGCCGCATAACTGTCAACTCCTTTGCAGCATAAACAGCAACCAATATAACAGCAAGAGGAGCGCGGTAACCTACCTAAGCCCTATGTTAGTTATTGGCAAATGTTTAACAAAAATTATCAAACCTAACTGAACGAACAAAACCGTTCACATACGCGTAAATGAACAAAATTTACAAGAAAAAGTGAACGGTACCGAACAGCGGTGAGCATAATTACATATGTAAACAAATACACTCTACGGAGTGTATACCCAATAAATGGTATATTTCCACCCAGTGCTAAATTGTTACCCTGACGGGTTACAATCTCGCCTACACCGGGTGGAAAAAAATTGGCAACAATTTTTTTCTAACCTAGCACCTAACACCGATACAATAATAATAACGAAATGAATAAATAAATAAATAAACAAAGAAAAACTAACTACACCTAATTATTTCTTCCGCAATTTATCAAAATTCATCAAAAAATTAATCGACTGGATGTCCTTATTGGTGAAAAGTTTGCCTGTGTTTGGTCTGATAATACTGACAGCATACGCGAAGCGAGAGGCTATCAGCCATCGTCATTATTCAGCTATGGGTTGAACCCTAAATCCAATCCGAAAACATAATCGGAAGCAACCGATATTCCCAAAATTCAGCAAGTGACATTGACAATTTTCAATGTTTCAACTTGCAGGATGGTTGTCGGCATAATATTGTTATTTTCCTCGACTGTCCAGAAATGCCTCGTGTTCTTACGGTACCAGTACTACACGCCTGTGTTGGGGTTTCTATCCGAATACATTCATACAATTATCCCATTCATTCATCCTCAATCACTGGCGATCATTCACATTCCGATAAGCACTTCGAATTGACCCCAAAACAATTTTATCTGATCATTTACACATTCCTTCAATACGATTCTGCACTCATACATTCACACATACCATACCGCTTAACACGTCATCGTTTCTCCCACTCACAGACATTCCGGACAAAAAGTTTGTATATTCGTCCCTTTTCGCCTCAAAACGCTTCCTACATGGCAAAAGAAACGTTTGAGAGGGACCAAAGAATGTCTTTCGCATAATTTAAACAGATCAAAATGATTCCCGCCGGAATCAAACGAACCATCCCAGGTTTAACCACAAACCCAAAATTATGCGAAATAAAATTGTATCTATCGTCCCGAAATCGAAGACACGGTATCGTTTTACCCCATTCACTCTTCTACTCACACCACTCTGATCCAAGTCGGGCTACACCTGCATGATGCAGAGCATTGGTGCGAACATCGGGGAAACTGTCAAAATTGATGATGGTATCATCCATCTGAATGGATGAATGAATCATCATCAAAATATAAATAAAAACAAAACAGTTCGCAAAATCGGTTCGCAAACTATTTTTATTCGCGGTTTTTTCGTTTACGGTCGGGTCCGGAGTAGTAGTCGCCCAGGAAACCCATTTCCGCGAGTGTTGTGTCCCTGTTGGAAAAGGGAGTAGTGATTTTCTTGTGAGATTGTGCTCCAAACAAGGAGATTTTATATAATTTAGTGCACCCGTAGGTGCGAGTGTTCCCCACAGAAAGGGAGTTTTGAAAAATTTTGTGTTGCCGAACACGGCAGAAGAATGATGTGTATGCATCCGGCGGTGAAAAGACGGTACGATAGGTTCGTTTTATTTCTGCCAAACACTGGTACTGGTTTGGTGAGAAAGTTTTCTTTACCGTAACCGTCTCGACCGCCGGAGCAAAGCAAATTAGTGGATAATTTGGTTACCTCACTGGGGGTGGGGCGCAGAAGAATTTTTAGTATTTGTTTGCCGAACACGGCAGGTAGTGTATTTAGATGCGTCCGGTGCCCGGGAGAACGGCACGGTATAAGATTAGTGTTTTTTAGTAGAGTATTCCACCCTACCGTAGTCGTCACCGGGGCCGGAGCATATATCTAGTTCTGCCTCGGAATTCCAAACTAAGCTCTTGGTTTTCGTTCGTTCGTGAAACGATCAATGAAACGGCGGTAATAACCGCACATACCAAGGAAACGAACAAGTTTCGGACCAGTAACCGGTCTCTCGTAGTCGAGAATCGGTTGAATTTTGTCAGGATTGACCTTGAGTCCGTCCCCATTCAACAAATAACCAAGAAACTTTAGTTCGGGTACTCCAAAACGGGATTTTTTCAAATTGATGGTTAGGTTGGCTCTTGCTAGACAATCGGCCACTGCTTTGAGCAACTGTATGTGATGCTCGAACGTTTCGCTTACCACGATGATGTCATCTAGGTAGACGAAAACGTAAGATTCCCATTTACCTCGTCCAAGAACCTGGTCCATCAGTCGCGCCAGAGTAGCGGGGTTGTTGACGAGACCAAATGGTAGACGAGTAAATTGGATCATACCCCTGCCGGGAACACTGAAAGCGGTATATTTGCGACTATCCTTGGCCAGGCGTACCTGGAGAAAGGCCTCCTTCAAGTCTATAGTAGACAGGTATTTCGCCTTGGATAAGCCGCCCAATATTCGCCCAGGGTGGGGCAGAGGGTATGCATCTCGTACAGTACGCTCATTGAGAGGCCTAGCGTCTAGACAAAGGCGAATTGAGTCGTCTGGTTTCGTGACCGCCACAATATTAAGCGACCAATCCGAATCAGACTCCTTAATTCCCATAGACCGCCATCGGTCAACTTCTTCCCAGACCTTTGACAGTTTCTTTGGGCTCATGTGATAAGGATATCGGCAAACGGGTGCCGCACCTTGGAATTCATCTTTGATGACAATCCTGTGCTCTGTGAATGAGGTTGGGCTTAGCTTTCCGGGCTCTACTGCCTGGAAACACTTCTTTACTTCTTCTACGCGCGCTAAGTGTTCCGAAGTGAGTATCGACTCACGCTGTACATCATCTTCTTCGTCGTCTTCCGATTCCTGACCTGAGAGCACAGTTTTGTATCTCAGGAGAAATCCCAAAGGCTCGCCAAAAGTCCATACCTAGAATGGAGTTGACGGTCAGATGCTCTACTACAAGAGTGCATAGGACCTTCGTCAAATTTTGAAAAGTATACGGGAGATACGCTTGTCCAAAGATTGGTAAGGATTGACCATTTGCAGAACGTAGTTCGAATGGTCGTTCCAGCCTATTCAAAGGACTTTTCGAAAACTTTCGGTATAGCTTTTTAGTTATAATTGTGGCGTTACTACTACTGTCGAGCAAGGCTTTGAAGTATTTGCCGTACACTGCGACAATTGCAAATGGACGGTTATCGAACGGGTCGTCAAGGACGATGGTTTCGACAGACAACGAATTATCATAGTCCTCATCACGAGCCGGTCGAAAACTGTCGTAAATCTGGGGATTAATAATGAGTTGTTGTTTGTAGCGCTGTTTTACTGCCAACTGCGACTTCAGTTGGTTCTGATCCCGTTTTTTAGGCAGTAAGGGCAACGAGAAACATCAAAACCTTTAAATCCGCACACTATGCAGAAGACCCGCCTTGGTTTCCGGCATTCCTCATATTCGTGTCCTTTGTCTCCACAATTGTAGCAGACACCGAGCAATGGAGGACGATGCTTTTCCACCAAATATTCTAGGCACATCATAGGTTTCAGCGGTGGTTCGATCGGTTTTTGATTGTTTCCCTCGAGATTCTTGCCATCCTGATTCCCTTGCTGTTTCTTTTTCTGGTTGTCAGCAGGCTTGATTGAATCAAGACCTGCCGGTTTGGCATTCTTGTTCCAAAACGTTTTGGATTTTGCGTTGCCGTTATTCTGTCCACCTGTAGCCAGCCCTGGTCGATCCCTAGCAAGCGTGCAGCTTATGCGCCACTTCCCGTAGGAAGACTGCACGCCAAGATTTGTTTGCCCGGATGAGATTCTTCTTAAGGCGAGTCCCTGAAGAAGATTCACCTAAAAGAAATTTATCAGGATCGAACCAGACAGGCTTATCAAAAATTAGCCTCCAAAAGTCGGGTAGACGACCCTATTATCAGCAGCAGCAATCATCAAAAAACCTCATCACCCACAGAGAATCGGCGGTAAGAAATTCCCCATACCTAAATTATCCTCATTGGAACTGCCGCCACACACCACCAGGTGGCACAAACATGCAGAAAGCGAAGCTTTCACCACTAATCAAATTCCGCCAAGCGGAAGACAGCGAAACAAAACGAGAATAACACCGAACGAAGTGACGTAAACATACTAGAACGAGACTAAACTTACGGGAGTACTACCTGAATACAACATCTGACTACACTAAATAGCATTTATTTCACGGTACGGAACGAAAAGATTTATTTCTATTTCATGTTGTATTTTTTCTAACTTTTAATTTTCTAGGCCTATCTTCTGATTGTGTGCGTGTACTCTCTCCCTACTGTGCTCATTGACCATACTGTGCTTTTCTCCATCAATCCTCAAACTTTCGGTGACGTCACCTCACGGCTCCAGCGTATCAACGGCAATCGCTTTGCACCCGGGTGGCTAATTAATCAAAGGGTTGTGTGTGGCGTTCTTGAATGGCGAAACTAAATCATAATGGCCGACACACAACCTACTTCATGGACGCGTCCCTAATTCTAGCTGTCCGTGGACGACTTCTCGAGCGTTTTGCGCTCTGACGGCTCAAATCACTGTGGCGTCCTCCCTGGACGCCACCCTTCACACTTATTTAGCAAGAACGATACGACTCACCAGTTCTGCTGCTGTTGGTTTCTGCTGCTGTCGATCGTTCTGCTGCGATGACGAGCGATGATGGGCGATCACATCGATCGGCCGCGCCGGTTTCTGACCAGCGGTTGTTAGTTGCTGATGATGGTTTGATCGGCCGGAAAAGTGGCAGTCGATTTTCCGGCGATTGAAGGAACGGCTTTTAGACGGGTCGTCCTTCCTTCCGGCGGCGTAACGGTGCCGGGTTCAAATTACGTCCGATAATGCGCGCGTGTGGCTTTCGTTCCTTCTTCCTTCTCTCGTTCGTCGTTGGCTGTGCGAAATAGAAAAGATTGCCGTCTGGCTATTGCAAACGGGGTCATTAGCACATGGTATGGGTCAATGGCACTTAACTCTGAGCACATTTACCTTCTTCTGTAGCTTTTTGCACAAACTTTCCTACGCACGCACTCTCGACTTCTTCGACTATGAATTCTACTTGGACGGGAGAAACAAGAGTAATTAGCCTAACATTCGAATACGATCACGTCACTTTACCTACTTGGAAAACCTAAACCGGACAAACTACGCGCACTTTCACTACGTTTGGCGGACTGGGACGAAATGGACTAGCAGCGTTAATCCTCAGATTAGGGAAGGTAATTTCGTACGAACTTACAGGAAGCGCGTATTTTCCCGCAAATTTCTTCGGACAAGTTCGGAGATCAACGACCCTACTAGCTGTTTTTTTCTTCAGCTAACCTTTGGCTCTATCTGTCCCTTTCCATCATGCATTCCAAGCGAAGGATCGTCATGGTTTTGGTCTTCAGGAGAATCTCAACAGGCAATTTAATTTCTTCCCTTCGCGGAGAGGAGTATTTGCTAGGGTGTTGCGCAAGAGTCGATCAACGGTAGGTTGTCTAACTCTTGGCGCAAACAAATCAGACTGGTTCTACTAAATTTGAAAAATATTGCTGAATATGACATGACCGCTACATAACACCAGGCTTGTTTTACGAAAATTTGTTATTAGGATTAATACCAAATTTTCGTAAGGGACAATTTTACGAAATGACTAAGACTAACAATAGAAAAAAGCTACAACTACTATTTACAAAATGTTATGTACAACTAATACTAGGTTCGCCTTGAATACAGAAATACTGATGGGTTTGACATTTCCCCTGCTGCGCTCCAGTAGTTCAGATATATAACACTCAAAGACTGCAACAAATCCCAAATACTGGCATTGATACACAATATTGAAATTTTTGATCAAGCCGAAACCCCAACACTACAACATACATTGAGTTTCTTACGACTCTCAATGCAACATAATTTCCAATATAACTTCATGAATACTACAAGAAACAGGCTTATTGAGTTCCAGAACTACTCCAATCCTTACGTTGGAAATGTATCCCTTCACTCAATTTACCGCACAGTTTTGTCTTTTGAAAGCACCTCAGAGCTCTTCCCTGAATAAACACTTTCTACTAGACAAAACGCAGAACTGAACTTCATAATTTCCTTTGCAGTGACTCGAACGCCGAAATAGTTCAGCTAGTGAGAAATCTGCACATAATTCCCCCGAAAATATCCCCCGAAAATCCCCCGAAAATATCTCCCAAAACAATCATTTTGGTTATGTATTAACGCCGGATGTATTCTGACAATACGAACACATACCCTAAAATGACCACATATCCCATAAATCCATCTTACGTTACATTTCCTATGTCGAAAAAAACTTTCGACAAAACGGAAATGCAACGAAATGAAAAAGTACCCAACCCTATTAAAGCTCCCATCAACTCATGCATACACTGAACTACCAACCCGCAACGAAGAGAAACGTCATTGTATTTATTAGGCGTAAAGCAAAGGCGCTAAATATCATTCAAATTTCTAAAGATTTGACTTCGCGATTCTCGGATGTAAAAGAGATCGTCAAAGTTAATAAAGATAAAATACGCATTGTCGTTGGTAGTCTCAAACAAGCCAATGCAATTGCTTCTTGCGAGCTTTTTACGCGTGAATATAGAGCGTATATTCCTTCAAAGGAAATTGAAATTGATGGGGTCATCACAGAATCGAGTTTGACTGTTGATGACTTAGTTAAGCATGGAGTTGGTCGTTTCAAAGACGTAAAAATACTTGAATGCAAGCAATTGCATTCAGTATCACACGAAGGAGATAAAAAAGTTTATCGACTGTCTGACTCGTTTCGAGTGACTTTCGCTGGGTCTGCGCTGCCCAACTATGTCATTATCGATAAGATTCGTCTCCCTGTTCGCTTTTTTATCCCTCGTGTAATGAATTGCCTTAATTGCAAACAGCTTGGCCACACAGCCACTTACTGTTGAGTAAAGCCATGTCAAGTGATCCTCGAATTTTTCGCAAAATCACCGATTTTCATGTGGTATATTTTATTATATAGGAATTATGATGAATAGCTTTTGGTATAAATATTTCGTTAAAACTCCCTTTTTTCTTTGAGTTATTAACCCTTAAACTTTCTTGTATAATAAAATTGTAAATTTTATATCTCAAAAACTACTGAAGATAACTGAATGAATTTTTGTACTCTTATAGAATGATATTAACACTATCTCACAAAAATATATCTATTGTATAATTGAGTAAATAACGGTACTTTGCATCTGTTTAAAAATTTCAATTTCATTTTTTCTTGTGTTCTTCACGTTAAAAATTTTCAGGAAGTATATTAAATTACGCAGCAATCCTTCTACTTCAAAAATCTGTATTGAGAATTTTTCATTTTTGTTCCTATCGAAAGTTATGGATGATTTTGTAACGGTGTGTTCCTTCAACGCATGGCCCACTTTGATGCAGCCCGCAAACACTTACATATTGGCAACGCCGCACGTCGCCACGTCCTAATGCGCATCGCTTTGGAAAAGCGTATCTCATGTCCAAAATTGCCATCTCTGATATTAGAGTAAAAAGACAAGCTTTTCTTTACGGATTATTGAGGGTAAATGTTTTTCGAGTGATTTGCATACTTTTTAGCGTTATTATATTTTTTGCGAGTTATTGAGCAGTGGACATGTTTGAACCTGCATGGACACGATTTTTTGCAAAGTGACATATTTCACCATTTTTTTTGTTAGTTGGTTCTGTCTGAGTGGTAGCACGGTATGTTTGCTCGCATTGTTGTTTATAATGTCGTTTTCGATTGAGAACCTAGACACTAACCCGGATTAGTTGCTTCAAACAAAAGTTTTTAATGGAACTGAGTTGGGTTCTCGCAAAACAACGGTGGTGTGAGCGAACCCGAAATATTTTTCAGGTTGGAACCCAACTCGGTTTTCAGTTCAGCGACCATTCATAAATTACGTAACTTAAAAATTGCCTAAAATTGACTCTGCCTCCCCCCATGTAACAAATTGTCACAAATTTTTCCACTCCCCCCTCTCTTATTACGCAACAAATTCCTAGAAATTTTTTTCTTCTTCGGTGAAAACATGTTACGTAACGATCTAGCCAACTCCCCCCTATGCCACAACATTTCACAACTTGTTGTACCCCCTCCCCCTAAAAGCGTTACGTAATTCATGAATGGTCCCTCAGTGGCGCATAACCTAGGTTCGAAACTGGCATCAAACAAATGCTTTAACAGCAGTTAGGTCTGAAACTGAGTTAGTTTCTGCCTCAAGCAAAAACGACCTAAGTAAGATCATTCAGTAAACAAAACATGTGAAGTAAAATACTGTTGTCATAAGTTGTTCCACTTTCCTGTATAATATTGTAGACAAATAATGAATTTGAATAAAACATAGACGTACTTTGACTTACAAAAGTGTCTTTGAAGATAGCTATAACATAAACTCATTACATAAGTTAAGTTTCGGTTATTTGCGATACAGTTTAATTGTAACGATAAATTATAATAAGAAAGTATTTATTAAACTACTGTGATTTTTGTTGTGCACTTCGGTCAAAAAAATATAAAATGATCTCAAAATATCCGGAAAACATTCATCTTCGTTAATCCCTATAGAAAAGTTTGTTCTTTTGCAGCAATCGAGAGATGCAGCTTCATGCGATGCACGCACTTCCAACGCGATGCGCATTAGAACGTCGCGACGTACGGCGTTGCCAATATGTAAGTGTTCGCGGGTTGCATTAAAGTGGGCCATGCGTGGAAGGAACACACCGTTACTAAATCATCCATAACTTTGGATAGGAACAAAAATGAAAAATTCTCAATACAGATTATTGAAGGTGAAGGATTACTGCGTAATTTGACATACTTTCTGAAAATTTTTAGCGTGAAGAACACAAGAGAAAATGAAATTGAAATTTTAAATAGATGCAAAGTACCGTTATTTACTCAATTATACAATAGATATATTTTTGTGAGATAGTGTTAATATCATTCTATAAGTGTACAAAAATTCATTCAATTATCTTCAGTAGTTTTTGAGATATAAAATTTACAATTTTATTACACAAGAAAGTTTAAGGGTTAATATCTCAAAGAAAAAAGGGAGTTTTTACGAAATATTTATACCAAAAGCTATTCACCATAATCCCTATACAATAAAATATACCTCATGAAAATCGGTGATTTTGCGAAAAATTCGAGGATCACTTGACATGGCTTTACTCTGTTCCAATAAGGCACGGTGTGGCAAATGTGGGGGTTCTCATCAAGAGGATACATGCAATGAAAATTCAGAAAAATGTTTAATGTGCGGAGAAAACTCGCATGAGCTCCCTGCATGCCCCATTTATAAATTGCGTGAGGATAAAATTAAACGATCCTTGAAGGAGAGGTCTAAGCGCTCCTATGCAGAAATGTTGAAAAATGCTACCCCTAAACCCATCTTCTTAGAAAACACTTACACATCTCTATTTTCGGAACAGTCTAACTCTGACGGAGCGTGCGAAGGTACATCATTTGTTTTACCCGGAAATTCCAGAAAAAGAAAACAGTCTTCTTTTCCCAAGCTGCCAAGAAAGGGCCTTAAAATTTCTCCACCTATAGATAAACTGCGCCCAAAACCGAAAAATTCCGATTCAAAACCGAAATCAATTCCGCCCGGTTTTGGGAACGTACAATCCAAACAGAACACCATTACTGGAAATAATAAAATTTCGACTTCCTCTGAGCCTCAGCCGGGGGTAGGATTATGGAAATTTTCTGAAATTGTTGATTGGATTTTTAAAGCATTCAATATTTCTGAACCACTAAAGAGTATACTTTCAGCGTTCCTCCCAACAATTAGAACATTTTTAGAGCAGCTGATTGCTCAATGGCCCATCCTTGCAGCAATTATATCTTTCAATGGTTAATTCAACTACTAAGGTGAAAGACTCCATCACTGTTTTACAGTGGAATTGCAGAAGTATCATACCAAAAATTGATTCCTTAAAAATTTTACTGCATAATTTAAAATGCGATGCTTTTGCTCTATGTGAAACATGGCTTACCTCAAACATTAATTTCAACTTAAATGATTTCAACATTATTCGCCTAGACCGAGACACCCCGTATGGAGGAGTGCTTCTAGGAATTAAAAAATGCTATTCTTTCTATAGAATTAACATCCCCTTGTTTGCGGGCATTGAGGCTGTTGCTGTCCAAACGAACATTAAAGGCAAAGACATGTCTATCGCTTCTATATATATACCTCCCAAAGTTCAAATTGGACAACGTCAAATTTTTGAGGTAGTGGAATCCATGGCTGCTCCGCGTCTGATACTGGGAGACTTCAACTCGCACGGAGTATTGTGGGGTTCCCTCTACAATGATAATCGATCCTCTTTGATATACAATGTTTGTGACGAATTTAATATGACAGTTTTAAATACTGGCGAAACAACACGCATCCCCAGACCTCCTGCACGTCCAAGTGCATTAGATCTTTCTCTGTGCTCGACATCACTTCGGTTAGATTGCACGTGGAAGGTTGTACCTGATCCTCACGGTAGCGATCATTTGCCAATCGTTGTTTCAATTAACAGTGAATTAGGCCTCACGAATTCAATCAATGTTCCTTATGACTTAACACGAAATATTGATTGGAAAACATACGAAACGTTAATTTCCACTTCTCTTGTTCCGCCGGAAGAGCTACCACCTACCGAAGAATATGAATTCTTAGCGGGTTTAATTATTGAAGCAGCAGAACAAGCCCAAACGAAATGCAATCCTGGAATGACAATAAATAGACGGCCCCCTAATCCTTGGTGGGACAAAGAGTGCTCTGATGCATATGAAGCTAAACAAGTTGCCTACAAAGAAATTATGAAACAGAAAGGGGGTATACGTGCGAACTTTGAAAATTATTTCATTTTGCAAAACAAATTTGACAGTATACGTCGTGCCAAAAAGTCTAGTTATTGGAGACACTTCGTTAATGGCTTGTCAAGAGAAACATCAATGAGTACTCTTTGGAACACAGCCAGAAGAATGAGGAATCGAAACGTGACTAATGAAAGCGAAGATTTTTCGAATCGTTGGATATTTAATTTTGCCAAGAAAATGTGTCCAGATTCTGCTCCTGCGCAGAAAATCACTCGCGATGCTCCCACAAGTAACGATTTCATAGATTCGCCTTTGACAATGATGGAATTTTCAATTGCACTCCTCTCATGCAACAATAATCCTCCGGGATTAGACAGAATTAAATTCAACTTGGTGAAGAATCTGCCTGACCTAGCAAAAAGACGCTTGTTGAATTTATTCAATAAGCTTCTTGAGCAGAACATTGTCCCGCACGACTGGAGACAAGTGAGAGTTATCGCTATTCCAAAACCGGGAAAACCAGCCTCCGATCATAACTCGTATCGACCGATTGCGATGCTGTCCTGCATCAGGAAATTGTTGGAAAAAATTATCCTACGACGTCTCGACAATTGGGTTGAGGCGAACGGCTTGCTATCAGATACCCAGTTTGGTTTTCGGAGGGGAAAGGGAACGAATGATTGTCTGGCGCTACTTTCGTCAGAAATCCAACTCGCTTACGCAAAAAAAGAACAAATAGCGTCTGTGTTCTTAGACATAAAAGGAGCATTCGACTCAGTCTCCATTGATGTTCTCTCGGAGAAGCTACATCAATGTGGTCTTTCACCGATATTAAATAATTATTTATACAATTTATTGTCAGAAAAGCACATGCATTTTTCATATGGCGATTTGGCGACACTCAGAATAAGTTACATGGGCCTCCCACAAGGCTCTTGTCTAAGCCCCCTTCTCTATAATGTTTACATGAATGACATTGATAATTGTATTGTCAGCCCATGCACTTTAAGACAACTTGCAGATGATGGGGTGGTTTCTGCCACAGGACCAAAAGCTATAAATTTACAACAACCATTGCAAGATAGCTTGGATAATTTATCAATTTGAGCTTTAAAGCTGGGCATCGATTTCTCTACGGAGAAAACAGAGTTGGTCGTTTTCTCAAGGAAGCGTGATCCAGCTCAGCTTCAGCTTCAGTTGGTTGGTAGAACGATAGCCCAAGTCCTGACTTTTAAATACCTTGGAATTTGGTTCGATTCTAAAGGCACATGGGGAGGCCACATTAGGTATCTAATAACGAAATGCCAACAAAGGATAAATTTTCTGCGAACAATAACTGGATCATGGTGGGGTTCTCATCCAAGTGACATGATAAGATTGTATCAAACAACAATACTTTCAGTAATGGAATATGGGTGCATCTGTTTCCGTTCAGCTGCGAACACTCACATTATTAAACTGGAACGGATACAGTATCGCTGTTTACGAATTGCCTTAGGTTGCATGCAATCGACCCATATGATGAGTCTTGAAGTACTAGCGGGAGTTCTTTCTTTAAAAGACCGACTCTGACGGAGCGTGCGAAGGTACATCATTTGTTTTACCCGGAAATTCCAGAAAAAGAAAACAGTCTTCTTTTCCCAAGCTGCCAAGAAAGGGCCTTAAAATTTCTCCACCTATAGATAAACTGCGCCCAAAACCGAAAAATTCCGATTCAAAACCGAAATCAATTCCGCCCGGTTTTGGGAACGTACAATCCAAACAGAACACCATTACTGGAAATAATAAAATTTCGACTTCCTCTGAGCCTCAGCCGGGGGTAGGATTATGGAAATTTTCTGAAATTGTTGATTGGATTTTTAAAGCATTCAATATTTCTGAACCACTAAAGAGTATACTTTCAGCGTTCCTCCCAACAATTAGAACATTTTTAGAGCAGCTGATTGCTCAATGGCCCATCCTTGCAGCAATTATATCTTTCAATGGTTAATTCAACTACTAAGGTGAAAGACTCCATCACTGTTTTACAGTGGAATTGCAGAAGTATCATACCAAAAATTGATTCCTTAAAAATTTTACTGCATAATTTAAAATGCGATGCTTTTGCTCTATGTGAAACATGGCTTACCTCAAACATTAATTTCAACTTAAATGATTTCAACATTATTCGCCTAGACCGAGACACCCCGTATGGAGGAGTGCTTCTAGGAATTAAAAAATGCTATTCTTTCTATAGAATTAACATCCCCTTGTTTGCGGGCATTGAGGCTGTTGCTGTCCAAACGAACATTAAAGGCAAAGACATGTCTATCGCTTCTATATATATACCTCCCAAAGTTCAAATTGGACAACGTCAAATTTTTGAGGTAGTGGAATCCATGGCTGCTCCGCGTCTGATACTGGGAGACTTCAACTCGCACGGAGTATTGTGGGGTTCCCTCTACAATGATAATCGATCCTCTTTGATATACAATGTTTGTGACGAATTTAATATGACAGTTTTAAATACTGGCGAAACAACACGCATCCCCAGACCTCCTGCACGTCCAAGTGCATTAGATCTTTCTCTGTGCTCGACATCACTTCGGTTAGATTGCACGTGGAAGGTTGTACCTGATCCTCACGGTAGCGATCATTTGCCAATCGTTGTTTCAATTAACAGTGAATTAGGCCTCACGAATTCAATCAATGTTCCTTATGACTTAACACGAAATATTGATTGGAAAACATACGAAACGTTAATTTCCACTTCTCTTGTTCCGCCGGAAGAGCTACCACCTACCGAAGAATATG
Organism: Topomyia yanbarensis; assembly: GCF_030247195.1. Taxonomy (NCBI): domain Eukaryota; kingdom Metazoa; phylum Arthropoda; class Insecta; order Diptera; family Culicidae; genus Topomyia; species Topomyia yanbarensis. The sequence goes on along the minus strand of NC_080671.1, from coordinate 225,213,279 downwards.
AATTCTTAGCGGGTTTAATTATTGAAGCAGCAGAACAAGCCCAAACGAAATGCAATCCTGGAATGACAATAAATAGACGGCCCCCTAATCCTTGGTGGGACAAAGAGTGCTCTGATGCATATGAAGCTAAACAAGTTGCCTACAAAGAAATTATGAAACAGAAAGGGGGTATACGTGCGAACTTTGAAAATTATTTCATTTTGCAAAACAAATTTTACAGTATACGTCGTGCCAAAAAGTCTAGTTATTGGAGACACTTCGTTAATGGCTTGTCAAGAGAAACATCAATGAGTACTCTTTGGAACACAGCCAGAAGAATGAGGAATCGAAACGTGACTAATGAAAGCGAAGATTTTTCGAATCGTTGGATATTTAATTTTGCCAAGAAAATGTGTCCAGATTCTGCTCCTGCGCAGAAAATCACTCGCGATGCTCCCACAAGTAACGATTTCATAGATTCGCCTTTGACAATGATGGAATTTTCAATTGCACTCCTCTCATGCAACAATAATCCTCCGGGATTAGACAGAATTAAATTCAACTTGGTGAAGAATCTGCCTGACCTAGCAAAAAGACGCTTGTTGAATTTATTCAATAAGCTTCTTGAGCAGAACATTGTCCCGCACGACTGGAGACAAGTGAGAGTTATCGCTATTCCAAAACCGGGAAAACCAGCCTCCGATCATAACTCGTATCGACCGATTGCAATGCTGTCCTGCATCAGGAAATTGTTGGAAAAAATTATCCTACGACGTCTCGACAATTGGGTTGAGGCGAACGGCTTGCTATCAGATACCCAGTTTGGTTTTCGGAGGGGAAAGGGAACGAATGATTGTCTGGCGCTACTTTCGTCAGAAATCCAACTCGCTTACGCAAAAAAAGAACAAATAGCGTCTGTGTTCTTAGACATAAAAGGAGCATTCGACTCAGTCTCCATTGATGTTCTCTCGGAGAAGCTACATCAATGTGGTCTTTCACCGATATTAAATAATTATTTATACAATTTATTGTCAGAAAAGCACATGCATTTTTCATATGGCGATTTGGCGACACTCAGAATAAGTTACATGGGCCTCCCACAAGGCTCTTGTCTAAGCCCCCTTCTCTATAATTTTTACATGAATGACATTGATAATTGTATTGTCAGCCCATGCACTTTAAGACAACTTGCAGATGATGGGGTGGTTTCTGCCACAGGACCAAAAGCTATAAATTTACAACAACCATTGCAAGATAGCTTGGATAATTTATCAATTTGAGCTTTAAAGCTGGGCATCGATTTCTCTACGGAGAAAACAGAGTTGGTCGTTTTCTCAAGGAAGCGTGATCCAGCTCAGCTTCAGCTTCAGTTGGTTGGTAGAACGATAGCCCAAGTCCTGACTTTTAAATACCTTGGAATTTGGTTCGATTCTAAAGGCACATGGGGAGGCCACATTAGGTATCTAATAACGAAATGCCAACAAAGGATAAATTTTCTGCGAACAATAACTGGATCATGGTGGGGTTCTCATCCAAGAGACATGATAAGATTGTATCAAACAACAATACTTTCAGTAATGGAATATGGGTGCATCTGTTTCCGTTCAGCTGCGAACACTCACATTATTAAACTGGAACGGATACAGTATCGCTGTTTACGAATTGCCTTAGGTTGCATGCAATCGACCCATATGATGAGTCTTGAAGTACTAGCGGGAGTTCTTTCTTTAAAAGACCGATTCTGGGATCTCTCCTCTCGTTTACTTATTCGATGTGAGGTTATGAACCCACTGGTAATTGAAAATTTTGAAAGACTTGTCGAGCTTCAACCCCAAACCAGATTCATGACAGTGTATTTCAATCACATGTCACAAGAAATAACGCCTGCTAGGTATGTTCCCACATACGTCAATATACTAGATACTCCTGAATCCACTTTATTTTTCGACACGTCCATGCAAGCGTAGATTCGTGGAATTCCGGATCATCTACGCTCGCGGGAGATCCCTAAAATATTCACAAGTAAATATCAACACATAGACTGCCTTAAAATGTTTTACACTGATGGGTCACGAATCAGTGAGGCCACTGGTTTCGGTATTTTCAACAATAATTTTTCAATTTCTCTCAAACTTGCAGAACCCGCCTCTGTTTATATAGCGGAACTTGGAGCAATTCACTATAGTTTGCAAATAATTAATACTTTACCCCCGAACCATTACTTTATCCTCACTGATAGTCTCAGCACAATTGCAGCTCTACGCTCAAAGAGGATTGATAATCACGATCCATTCTTTTTGGGGAAGATACGAGAATCTCTGAGTAACCTAACAAGAAAAGTTATAAATTTACCCTAGTGTGGCTCCCCGCCCATTGCTCTATTGCGGGCAATGAGAAAGCTGATAATTTAGCCAAGATTGGTGCACTAGATGGTGAAATATATGAAAGACCCATCGCTTACAATGAATTTTATACCGCTTCTCGACAGAGGACACTTGCTAGTTGGCAAACATCTTGGGACAATGGAGATATGGGACGATGGCTACACTCAATTATCCCTAAAGTATCAACGAAGGCATGGTTCAAAGGATTGGATGTAAGTAGGGACTTCATCCGTGTGATGTCTAGGCTCATGTCCAATCATTATACTTTAGATGCGCATCTCCGTCGTATTGGGCTCGCTGAGGGTAATCATTGTGCTTGTGGAGAAGGTTACCATGACATTGAGCATGTTGTTTGGTCCTGCACTGAATATCGTGAAGCCAGATCACAATTAGTAGATTCTTTACAAGTCCGAGGAAGACCAATCCATGTTCCTGTTAGAGACATCCTGGCGTATCGCGATCCTCTATACATGGACCTTATCTATCATTTTCTAAAAACAGCGTCTGTCAAAATTTAATTAAATTCATCTCCTCATATTCTCATCCAAGGCTAATCATTCACCAATTGAAGTGTCCTAGAATATTCAGTTTTTAAATTTAGACAATAACAGAAAAATAAATACACCCGAAAATACTAGATCATATGAAATACAACAATGTAAGGAAAAAAGCAAACAATAAAGTGATTTCAGTGTTAGTTTTAGACAAATTACTAGTATAGTTAAAATTAGTCTTAAGGATTTTTGTAACGTGCTATGTAAAAAAAGAAACTGGCGTAAAAAGCTTTTGCAAATGCCGTGTCAAATAAACGTATGGAAAAAAAAAGAGAAACGTCAAACTAAAAAATATTCGAAGTGATGTGTTGTGTGTTGTGTACATTGGAAACTATACAGGTAATTTATCAAATATTCACATTAAAGGCTCAAAAATGTACCGAAGAAGCGTTTCCGAAAGACGGATTACGTATTGGAAGGTGAGTTAACTAATTTTGTGTTGTTTTTTCATGTTTTTTTTCATGTGAAACGGACTACCAAACCCACAAAAACAAATCCACTCAGATGGAGGCAGGGATTTGTCCGTTCGGCACTGGACTGTTGTGGACGGACGGATTTGGACACTTGAAGCGGACGACAAATTGATGGTGGTGAATTTAAATGATTTCTTTAATGTTTTCCAGACCGGCTGACAAAACTTTTGGTAAATTTCAGAATTGAAAGATGTCGCATGCAGCTGGACTGGACGTGAATGTGGACCACGGCACGGGGCTGGAACTATTTGGCGGGACTGGCGCTGGACGGACTGCTGCCATGCTGACTCGGAATTGCCTCAAACGGCCTATTTGAAGACAGCTATAACGGATGCCGAGAAGGGAAGTTGACTTCCAGTTAAAGGTAAGTGTGTGAACAAATTTTAATGTTTTCTTTTTCATTTTAGGAACAATCGGATGGCAAAACCCAAGATGCGAAATCCACCCCCAAGGAAGACTTCAATAAGAACCTACATTTAACATAAACTCCCACATTAAACATTAACCCACTAAATCCCAAAATTTTTGCTACATATTGTGATAAATAAATAAACACTTAAATAAATAACAAAGAAAATAAATAACAATTAACACATAACATGAAGATGAGCAAATATACGATAATTTTAAGTACTAACATAGATATAAGGAAACATTGTGAACTACAAACTAACATTACTTATATCCGAAAAATAGTATTTACAAAAATTTATACATTGGGTGATCGTGCAAAGGCACAATCCCCTTTCTTCTTCCACCCACATGTCTTATATAGGTTGTTAACAAGGTATGTGTATCCCGATGCAATACAACCTGTGTTTTTTTCAAACATGGTTAAATTTCCAGGAACACTGCCGATTTCTTTAAATTGCAACGCTATTCAGCTAAAGCAATTTGTTACTGACAGCTCGATTAACTCGGGTTTGCTCAACATCGTCTGTAGGACTTCTGAGTCTTATTTTACGATCAACGTTTAAGATTCCCCCGTCTTAAACTCACGCTTTGTTGCTTCTCGCGGAATTTTCGCGGTACTCCTCATCAACGCACTGGTGGCTCCGAGTTCTTGGTTTTATAGGTCATCGTCCTGATGAAATCAAGGACTCGCTCTGTCTTCAGGTCGAGGGGAACTTGTTCGTTCAGTAACAAATGTTTTATACTCAAGAGTGCTGCAACTCAAGGAGATCTAAAATGACCATAATCCAACACGTTCGCAAAGTTCTTCTTGAGCTAGAACGAAGATCTTAGCAACAAGGATGCCCCCAGTAAATGAAAGTTGTTGTGGGGGACAATGCTAACTTTACGAACTGCGGTACAGTATTTTCTGCAACCAGAGAAAAAGCATCATGGTGCGTTGTCTCAATCAGTAAATACTGAGAGGTACATAGCTTGACTTCTATCCAATCAACCAGTGATCGATGTTAAAGCTGAACTTGAGTGGGTAAGTTTCTTGAGAAACTTGCAGTTGAAAATTCCCAATCTCTTCCCCTTCAAGTCCTCAAAGTCATAACAGTGAGTTCCTACTACCCTTTTTACTACGGCTGGCACATACTTTGGGGCCAGCTTTGCAGAAAATCCCTTGCCTTTGTCCGATTGTTCCATGTTTTTCTTCAGAACCTTCTCACCCACAGAGTAAGTTGGACAATTGGCATTGGACCGAAGATTATAGTAGGACGAGTGTTTGCTGTACGCCGCTTTCAAGTTCTCCCGAACCTCTTCGAGCAGGAATACGGAGTGTAGCGAGTTGCGTCGTGGACTGAATTGCGCACGGCATTGGCTATCTGCTGTAAATTATTGGCCCATTCTTTGTGGTCTTTCCGGATTGAGGCTCGTATTGCTGTCGTGATTACACGGTTGACTCGTTCCGTATCGTTTACCTGAGGATGGTAGTTCGGAGTTCTCCAGTGCGTCACGTTATACTTCGCTATCAGACTTTGGAACATCGCTGAAGTAAACTGTGTCCCATTGTCCGACAGGATCACTTCCGGAACACCGAACAGCAGGAAGATGATGTTTTCCACAAATTGTACCAACGTTTCCGCGGTCGCCTGCCTAAAAGGCTGCACCAGCACAAACTTGCTGAAGAGATCAGTTACGACGAGGAGACAAGTACTTCGGCCTTTGCCGGAAGCTGGAAGTGGACCGACATAGTCCATAGCCAAGAACTGCCAGGGATACTGTGCCAACTTCTTCTGCTCTGCCATCGGCGCGGTCGTATTCTGGTTTGTCGCTTTACTAGTTTGGCATGCAAGGCACGCCTGACATTGCCTTTTCACTTCGCTGCTCATTCGTGGCCAGAGATAGCGCTCCTTCACCGCTGCTAGTGTCTTCTCCGGACCGTGATGAGCTCGATCGTGAATTTCCTGGACGATTTCCTTCCGCTCTACTTTCGATGGGTATCTCTTCCACTGGAACCGTGCATCTTCCACCTTTCCATTCTCTTTGACGTACTTCAGAATCAGTCCGTCTATCACCCTGAAATCCGGGAAATTCGTTGGGTCTGTCTGAATCTTCGTCGCTAATTCCTGGTGTTCAACATCGGCAGTCAGGGTAAATATCGTCTCCACCGACCTCGACAAACAATCTGCCAGGATATTGTTTTTACCCTTCCGGTATTCTAACTCGATGTCGTATGACTGAATCTTCAGTGCCCACCTTAACAACTTCGAGTTACCCGATTCCACCCACGTGAACAACCACAGCAAACTACGGGCGTCGGTTACCACCTTAAACCGGGAACCCTCCACATAGTGACGAAAATGCTCAATCGCTAGCAAAACACCCAAGCATTCTTTCTCCACGCTGGCGTACTTCCGTTGCGTGCTACTCAGCTTCTTGCTGAAGTAGGCGATCACTCTCGGCTGATCATCAACGTGCTGTATCAGTGCAGCACCAACCGCATTATCCGATGCATCAGATTCGATCGTAAACGGCTTCTCGAAGTCTGGATTCTCTAGAATCGGCGCCGACACCAAAGCTGCCTTTAGCTCTCCGAAAGCTGTTTCGGCTGCTTCTGTCCACACGAACTTCTTTTTTGACTTTTTCAGCAGATCGGATATCGGGGTTACGATGCGGCTGTAGTCCCGTATAAAACGCTGGTAGAACCCTGCCAAACCTAAAAGTCTCCAAATGTCCTTCACGCTCTTCGGACGGGCATAGTCGAGAATTGGTGAAATCCGCGCATTGTCAATCGATACGCCGCGCTCCGTCAAAAGGTACCCGAGGTATGACACCTGTTTCCTGCAGAATCTACTTTTATCAAGCGAAATCGTCAGATTTGCCTTTGCCAAACGATCTGCTACTATTTTTAGCAGTCTCACATGCTCACTGAACGAATTCGTCGCTATCACGATATCGTCCAGATAGACGAAAACGTTTGGTTCGAGATCGAAACCGATTACCCGGTCCATAAGCCGGCACATCGTGAACGGTGCGTTTGTTAAACCAAACGGACAAACTTTGAACCGAAACAAGCCTTGTGGTGTGCGGAATGCCGTATAGTCCCTTGATTCTTCCTTTAGAGGAATCTGGAAATAGGCATCCTTCAAATCCACTACCGAGTAATACTTCGCCTTCCCTAAACGATGAAAGATCTCTCCCATGTTCCTCATAGGGTACGAGTCTTTCTTAGTCCAGGCGTTTATCTTGCGAGAGTCCAGACAGACTCGTAGTTTACCATTCGCTTTCCGAACTGGTGCTAAAGCGCTGGCCCACTCGCTCGAACACTCTTCGATAGCATCCATCTGCTTGTATCGCTCAATCTCAGCTTCCATCTCCGCTTGTACTGCTGGTGAACACCGATACCATGGCTGTCTTCTCGGTTTCGCTTCTTCGGTCAACCGAATCTCGTGCTGCAACAATGAGGTCCTACCCAACCTATTTGCTGTTGTGCATGGAAATTGCTTGATTGCTTCAATCAGCTCCTTGCGTTCAACGGGTGTCAGATCGTGTTCTGTTTCTACCGTCTCCGGAGTCGTTTTTGACGGTTCTGGTAGCTCTAGAGCTGGAATGTCCAACGTCGCATCAGGGTCAACGTTTTTCAACGCGGGTAGCGTCTCGATCGGCAGCAAGGTGAATTCGATCATATCCACCTTTCCATTACCCATTGGGATGGTATCAACAGTGGCCACTCGTTCGAATCCGTGCTCTCCCTCAATCATCGGCTCGATTCCGAACGATTTCCAGAAGTTGTATCCTAGGATCAGCTCTCTACAAATCTGCGGTACAACTAGCGTCGGAATCACTCTGGTCATTCCCTTGAATACCATCGGTAGCTGTACGAATCCGATACATTCATGTACGGTTTTATCGGCCGTGACAATCTTCAGCGGGCTACGCTGCATCGTCAAACCATACCTCTTGTCAATATCCGTCATACTCGTAACACTGACACTTGCGCCCGAGTCGAGTAAAGCGTCGTATTTGGTATCAAAAATCTTCACGGTCACGTGAGGGCTGCTTTCGGTGCGAACCCTTACCTCACACACCTTCAGAAATGGGTCCTCAAACGGACTAGAACTGGGAACATCGTTCGTCAGCGGAATGCTGTTGTTCCCTATTGCGCATTCCTGAACTAGTTTCCCGATGGATTACCTATCCTGTCCCGGTCAATCCGTGGGTGGTTCTCGCAGGTCACCGTCGTCTTACCGGGTGTTCCACAGATGTAGCAGAACAACTGCTTTTCGTGTCTGCAGTTTCGCCAAATATGTCCCGTTCTGCGGCAATTCCAGCAAAGGGACCATTTTGCTGTTCGACTGCCGGCGTGGTACTGGGTTGCTGAGTACGCGTTAACGGTTTGGACTGCTCCTTTGCTCGCCAATCACCATGAAACCTCTTTCCTAGTGCGTTCACCTCTTCTGCTTCGGAGTAGGATCCCGTTGACTCTTCAGCCTCGATATTGTGTAGACCCGTAGTGTTACGTGTCGGTCCTTCTCGACACTGCCTGAGTGCCGGATCGTTCGCATCGATGCGGTACGCATAGTACTCAAGCTTTTGCACATATCGTACCGTTCTACATGCTAGTTTTGAACGGTAGTGTGGGCGCATATTGTCCCAAATGACCTCGAAAATTCTTTCCTGATCTAGCGGTGACGATAGAAGTTTGTTTAAGCGCTCTATCTCGGTCTTGAACGTCAAAAACGGCTCATTCCGAAGCTGTTTCCGCTCGTAGATTTTCTGACGGTTTCCTTGGTCCTTATTTGGGTTACCGTACATGTAACGGATTTTCTCCTCGAAGTCCTGCCAATTTAGGAACTCGTCAGCGTAGCACAAGTACCAATCGTAGGCATCTCCCCGTAATATGGTATGCACTCGCTGCAACAGAATGTCGTCTGCGATCCGATCCATTCGCGCTAGCCTACGAATCTTATGGAGAAAATCTTCCAACGATCGATGGCGGGGGTCGCCACTAAAAGTTAGATGCCATTTCTCCATTCGCTGGTCTGCGTCCTGAATCTCACAATCCGCGATTCGTCGATTCACACGACGTCTTCGGCGAAACTGCTCAGCGTCATACCCATCTTCGTCCTCGCTACTCTGCAGGATTACTGCATTCTGCCTTCGATGCAGGCCACCGGTGGGATTACCTCGACTATCCCACTGAGAAAAACTCCGTCTGTCGCTCCACCGTCTATCAGCTGGATCCTCCCGTTCAGCTATTCTCGTCTCCATATTATACATTCTGCTCAACCGTCGCGCTTGCTCCTGACCGTCTCGTGTATCGTAGTACGAACGGTCGCTTACTGTCTCCATCCGTCGTTCGACTGATTCCCTTCGAATCGCTCGTCCTCTATCGGACTCATCCTGTCTCGTCTGTGGAATGCCGCTGTATCGTCGTTGTGGTACCTCTTCTCTCAGCCTGCGTTCGGTTTCTGGACGGTTGACTCGGTTGTACGGTGTCGGTTGCGCTTCTCTGTCGAACTCCACCCTACTCATCAGCTGAGGAACTTGAATCCCTCGATTGGAAGGGTTGACGGACCTCGTCGGATCCGGTATCTGGGTTGCCAGTCTAAATTCTGCCAATTCTCGCCTCAACTCAGCCACTTGCATTCTCAGCATTCTGTTCTCGTCGTTAAATTGGTTTTCCCTCCGTAGTTGTTCCTCACTCGCTGTTTTAGGAATTGCTCCAAGGGATCGCTTTGAATTCTCATCAGACGACCTGTCTTCGCGTTCTTGTCCGTTGTTTCGATGCTCCTCGTCTTTTCTATCATCATTCCCTGACTCCAATGACTTTTGCTGATTGTCGACAACTTCTCCTGAGTGAGAATCTTCGGAACCCTTCTTCCCACTAAATCTGTTCAACACACTTCGAATTTCCCTTATCAGCTCTTTACGCATGGCTTCGGATACAGGATCCTCAGCTATGCTTCGGGCGACCCTAAGCGCGTAATGTTTTAATCGGGAAATGCACCTTTCATCTGGACCTTTCTCCAACTTCCCTCTCAAAACATCGATTATACTTGACACGCGATCGAACTCTTGTTCGATAGTAAACCGCGACGGATAATCCCGATTTTCCCTCACATCTTCGTAAAAAAGGTTTCGTAGTAGTCGGTATTTGGCTTCCGAATCCGTTTTAGTTTCCTCAACCTTACCACGAATCATGAGCTCGTAATCTACTTCCTCATTGGTTAAGTGGTCGGCTCTCGGAAACTTAGAAGCCATTTCGGTTTATTTTTGTATATGTAAACATTAATAAATAATATGGAAAATGTACAAAATAATGGCAAAAATAAATATACAACCTTATCTCTAATTAATGTTCCCGTATAACGACATCAACACTCGAATATTCCTCAGAATCCCCAAAATATTTCTGTATCCTCAATAAATTTCTCCAAAAAAAATATGCCTGATGATATTTCTCCAAAAATAAACGGTCTCCAAAATATGCTACATTACCTTAAATACTACATAAATTAAAGCATGAACCTAGAATAACTATGTACATAAGAAAGAAAATAAATGACGAAAACAATCTTAACTTCAACAATATTCTCCAAATTATTCTTCAAGACTTCCGAAAAAATCCTGCAGTTGGGCGCCAATTTGTAGCCAGCCCTGGTCGATCCCTAGCAAGCGTGCAGCTTATGCGCCACTTCCCGTAGGAAGACTGCACGCCAAGATTTGTTTGCCCGGATGAGACTCTTCTTAGGGCGAGTCCCTGAAGAAGATTCACCTAAAAGAAATTAATCAGGATCGAACCAGACAGGCTTATCAAAAATTAGCCTCCAAAAGTCGGGTAGACGACCCTATTATCAGCAGCAGCAATCATCAAAAAACCTCATCACCCTCAGAGAATCGGCGGTAAGAAATTCCCCATACCTAAATTATCCTCATTGGAACTGCCGCCACACACCACCAGGTGGCACAAACATGCAGAAAGCGAAGCTTTCACCACTAATCAAATTCCGCCAAGCGGAAGACAGCGAAACAAAACGAGAATAACACCGAACGAAGTGACGTAAACATACTAGAACGAGACTAAACTTACGGAAGTACTACATGAATACAACATCTGACTACGTTTACACTAAATAGCATTTATTTCACGGTACGGAACGAAAAGATTTATTTCTATTTCATGTTGTATTTTTTCTAACTTTTAATTTTCTAGGCCTATCTTCTGATTGTGTGCGTGTACTCTCTCCCTACTGTGCTCATTGACCATACTGTGCTTTTCTCCATCAATCCTCAAACTTTCGGTGACGTCACCTCACGGCTCCAGCGTATCAACGGCAATCGCTTTGCACCCGGGTGGCTAATTAATCAAAGGGTTGTGTGTGGCGTTCTTGAATGGCGAAACTAAATCATAATGGCCGACACATAACCTACTTCATGGACGCGTCCCTAATTCTAGCTGTCCGTGGACGACTTCTCGAGCGTTTTGCGCTCTGACGGCTCAAATCACTGTGGCGTCCTCCCTGGACGCCACCCTTCACACTTATTTAGCAAGAACGATACGACTCACCAGTTCTGCTGCTGTTGGTTTCTGCTGCTGTCGATCGTTCTGCTGCGATGACGAGCGATGATGGGCGATCACATCGATCGGCCGTGCCGGTTTCTGACCAGCGGTTGTTAGTTGCTGATGATGGTTTGATCGGCCGGAAAAGTGGCAGTCGATTTTCCGGCGATTGAAGGAACGGCTTTTAGACGGGTCGTCCTTCCTTCCGGCGGCGTAACGGTGCCGGGTTCAAATTACGTCCGATAATGCGCGCGTGTGGCTTTCGTTCCTTCTTCCTTCTCTCGTTCGTCGTTGGCTGTGCGAAATAGAAAAGATTGCCGTCTGGCTATTGCAAACGGGGTCATTAGCACATGGTATGGGTCAATGGCACTTAACTCTGAGCACATTTACCTTCTTCTGTAGCTTTTTGCACAAACTTTCCTACGCACGCACTCTCGACTTCTTCGACTATGAATTCTACTTGGACGGGAGAAACAAGAGTGATTAGCCTAACATTCGAATACGATCACGTCACTTTACCTACTTGGAAAACCTAAACCGGACAAACTACGCGCACTTTCACTACGTTTGGCGGACTGGGACGAAATGGACTAGCAGCGTTAATCCTCAGATTAGGGAAGGTAATTTCGTACGAACTTACAAGAAGCGCGTATTTTCCCGCAAATTTCTTCGGACAAGTTCGGAGATCAACGACCCTACTAGCTGTTTTATTCTGTCAGCTAACCTTTGGCTCTATCTGTCCCTTTCCATCATGCATTCCAAGCGAAGGATCGTCATGGTTTTCGTCTTCAGGAGAATCTCAACAGGCAATTTAATTTCTTCCCCTCGCGGAGAGGAGTATTTGCTAGGGTGTTGCGCAAGAGTCGATCAACGGTAGGTTGTCTAACTCTTGGCGCAAACAAATCAGACTGGTTCTACTAAATTTGAAAAATATTGCTGAATATGACATGACCGCTACACACCTCCCTTTTGGTTTTGATTATTTTGTTTTTTTTGTTTTGCGGTGGATTATCAGAATAAGCAGCAACTTCCCGAGAAGAACCGAAAACTTTCTGATAAATCGGCGTCTTGGAGGCGTCGATCGATTTACCAAGACTCATCAATTCTGAAAGCGTGTTCACTGGCCTGACAATCAGCATTTGTTTATAATCGGCATTCAGGTTCCGCTTGAGCACGTCGAGTTTTTCGCTCGGTGCCATTGGAACCGTCATAGCACGAAATATTTTTTTCATTTCCAGGAAGTATTCCTGGAAAGATTCGTTACGCATCTGCCGGCGCTGGAGAGCCTTCATTTTGAGCGTAACATCAAGTTCAGGATGAACAAAATTCACCTTGAGCTCGCAAACAAGATGGTTCCAGTTAAACAACGGTTTTGCGCACACATAGGTCAAAGCATTGCCAGTGAACAAATGCATCGCAGAATTGAAAAGTTCGCCTTCGCACATTTGTTCACACGCAGCGTAACTCGCTACGGTGTCCAAGAATTCATTTAGTCCAGTTCCTTCATCAGTTCCAGCATACTTCCGAATTTTCCAATCAGCGACGCGTTGCGGGTTTCGCGAGTTATTCCTTGAAGCTGCCATCGATCCGTTTCCCGCGTTGGATGAAAAGTTCGGATAGGATGGTCCCGCCCGCTGTTCGGTCCATTTAGGAACGTAAGGCTGGTTCTGAGTTTGGTACGGGGCTGTGAATCCGGTATTTTGTTTCGGTTTCTCGATTGGAAGTGATGGACATAGATTTTGTTGACCCGAGAATCCTCCCTTTAACACAAATTGATCGGGACTGGGCGCCAGTGTTGGGCGAGGAATATCTGGTGCATCAAGTGAATCGGATACGTCCATCAAACGCAAATCTTCCAGATCGGTCTGCAGATCCATCTCGGAAGCACTTTCCTTCTGATGTACTAGCGCCCGAAGTTCACTGACGGATTCACGAAGTGAGACAACTTCTTGAACCGTCTTTCTTAAAACTGACGAAATTGTTGTCAGTGAAGCAATCCCGCCCATTAGCGTTTCAGTAACTTTTGACTCCTGAGACGCTAGGGCTCTATTATCGTCAGATTGCTGTCGTAATTGTCGAATCTCCTCCCTCATCTCGCACAAGACACTCAACAGGTCGTCTCCTACAAGCTGTTTGGAAAGAGATCCTTCGTTATCGGAAGGATTGGATCCCTGTGGAATTACAGGTAAGAAAAATGCAAAAATCAAAAAACAATACCAAAAATGTAAATAAATAAATAAATAATACGACCGTGGGACAATATTGCGGAAGAAACCTCACCGACTGTTCTACGAAAATCCTGGATAATCCGGAAGAAAAAAATATTTTTCAAAATAGGAAAATATTTTTTTCAGTGTGTTTTGCGCTGTGCGCCAAATGTAAGTAGGGGTTTGCCCACTACTCGGGTTCTTGTTTGCCCGGCGAACCCTTCTTTTCAGGGCGGCCTAGGTGCCTCTACAGAATTTCGGATTTTTGTAACACAACAAACTAACGGAATACCAACAAATAAATTTAATTTTACCGTGTTTATTTTCCATTATCACTCTCCTGCACTGTCCGTTTAACTGCTGCTGCTACTGGTGGGTTCCCTCCGGCCGGGACAACAACGGCCGTGTATTTGGATTGTTTCCGTCGGCTGCTCCGGCAGCGGTCCTTTTCGATTAGCTAGGGAGGTGAGCAAGGCTCTTTTGTTGGAACCTCCCTAGCGATAGGGCGACTAAACGCCGGGTCCACTCACTCCCCGTGAATGACCCTGGTAGATACCGCAGTAAACTACCTCAGGTGGATCCGTTGTCCTACCTGCTTCGCCCTCCTTTGCGATTAACTGTGGAGGAGAGCAATGCTCGTTCGGCTGATGCTCCACAGTGAGGGCGGCGTGGTATCACTGGGTCCTTTGTAGTTAGCCGGGGGAAGCTGGCTCCTTTGCAATTAGCTTCCCTTCTCCGGCGACCCAACACCACAAACTTACGCGCCCGAACCACGGGCCGGCACTTTCGACGGGAATCTACCGTCGCACACGCGCTCTAAACTTTTCGTTACGGTGGCGGGAAACTGTCCCGAAGAAAAAAATAATAATCTTATAGACGTCTGATCTGGTTCGTCGCTTTCTTCCTTTTCACGATGGCCGCCTTTTCCACTCCACCAAAACAAACACCATCACCACCAAACAGCATAAACAGCAACCAATATAACAGCAAGAGGAGCGCGGTAACCTACCTAAGCCCTATGTTAGTTATTGGCAAATGTTTAACAAAAATTATCAAACCTAGTTGAACGAACAAAACCGTTCACATACGCGTAAATGAACAAAATTTACAAGAAAAAGTGAACGGTACCGAACAGCGGTGAGCATAATTACACATGTAAACAATTACACTCTACGGAGTGTATACTCAATAAATGGTATATTTCCGCCCAGTGCTAAATTGTTACCCTGACGGGTTGTAATCTAAAAGCAACAAAAAGTTCAAATGGCTATAAGACGATATGCACATGTTTTCAATCGTCTCAAAGAATCTGAAATAATGGAAGAAAATTCTAGCAAATTCAACAGCAGACGATTCCGAAACTGATTTGCAAAGCAAGGAAGAATGTGTGAATGATATTGCTACCGTCGATGAATCTGATGCAGACTCGGAAGAAAAATCTGAATATGTACTCCGGTTATGCATCAGAAGAAATTAATAGCAACCCAGAAACATTTATTAATCGTGTTCAAACGAAATGGAGCTTAGAACCAATCGACATTCGACGTGATCTTCCGAGTACTCAACTTTTGGAAAAAAATTGACCTTTTTACATCCATCGCCTTATACGCTGAAATCGGGATTTGCTGCGTGTTCGTACTCATCATCCTGTAATTCCGGAACCGGAAGTCGAATCAATTAGAAATTCAACAGCAGCCAATGGGTACGCTGTACCTTTCATTTGAAACCAAGTTTGTAAAAATCTGTAAAGAATTCGCTGAGAAATAGGTATGACATTATCTTTGGAACTTGGTAAGTTCCCCTGGGGCATCAAGAATCGCCATAGTTGGCTAATGTGGGCGAAGTGTTTTCGGTAGGTCATTAATGATCTAGACATGCAAAGCAAAGTAATGTTGCACATATTTTAATATATATATATATATATATATATATATATATATATATATATATATATATATATATATATATATATATATATATATATATATATATATATATATATATATATATATATATATATATATATATATATATATATATATATATATATATATATATATATATATATATATATATATATATATATATATATATATATATATATATATACATATATATATATACATATATATATATATATATATATATATATATATATATATATATATATATATATATATATATATATATATATATATATATATATATATATATATATATATATATATATATATATATATATATATATATATATATATATATATATATATATATATATTCCAGTACACGTGCTATTGGTAGGGTCCAATCTACCACACGGGGTGCACTGGGGGCGTGTCGGACTCGAATGGTGACCAGCCATTAATACCGACTATACTCCATTGGGCTCCGTCATCATTCCTCCCAGGAACTACCTCTCGGTATTACTTCTGGGGGATGGCTGTACTAAATGTACTCATTCACTCTCACTCACGCGTTCATACATCCTGTATGAGGCTTACTTGGGTGCTCTCTCAATCGCACTTTGATTCATTCTCAAACACTCCCACATGAGGCTGACTTTTGTGCTCACCCCATCACCTGATACACTCTCAATCGTGCCACTCTATTGTACCTTTGTCACTCCCCCTGGCATCCCATGTGGGACATTTTTCTTAGGCCCCACTTCTGACATACCATGTGAGGCTCACTTGTGTGCTCACCTTTTTCATTCCTTGCTAGGCTGACTTTTGTGCTAGCCTCTACCATACCTGTGAGGCTGACTTTTGTGCTCACCCTTAACATGCCGTGTGAGACTGACTTGGATGCTCACCCTTTAACTCCTCTGCCACGCCATGAGGCATCGATAGCTAAGTCCCAACATACTACGCTACGACCCTCCCGTCTTGGCATGAGGCAGTCCACTTATACGCCTATACACTCACTCTTCTGTCTTGCTTCGGGGTGGCTGGGTTTACCCCTTACGCGGTTGCCATTCGCTGCGCCAAACCTGCCTCGGCATGAACAGACCATTCACTCCCTTTTTTGCGCTTGGCCTTTTTCGCTCCAGCTAACCAATCACTAGTTAGCCGTGCCCGTCGTCTGTTGCTCGGTTCGCCAGATTACCTGTAGCCTACTGGCAATCTGGATGGTAGCAGCCGAGACTGCGTTCCACTTCTCCACCGATTGACACATCCGCTGAATAAGGGTATCAGGGGTTGTGTCCCAGCCACAGACGTCAAGCATTGCTCTTCTTTCGACGTCGAACCGATGACATACGAACAGTATGTGTTCGGCAGTTTCATCTACACCTGGGCAGTCCGGGCAGACTGAGACCTCCGCATGCCCGAACCTGTGGAGGTACTGACGGAAACAGCCATGGCCTGACAGGAATTGTGTCAGGTGGAAGTGAACTTCCCCATGGGGTCTTCCCACCCAGCTCGATATGCTAGGTATCAGCCGGTGGATCCACCTACCTTTCGAGGAGTTGTCCCACTCACGCTGCCATCTGGCGACCGAGGTAACCCTGGTGCGCTCGCGGGCTCCCCTATTTCCACGTAGCTCAAAGCACTCCTCATCTTCCCGAATGACCAGCCCGACTGGCATCATGCTCGCTATCACGCCGAATGCATCGTGTGATACCGTGCGGTAGGCAGATATCACTCTGAGGCACATCACGCGGTAGGTGCTCTCCAGTTTCTGTAGGTAACTGGTTACCCTCAGTGCTCTTGACCATGACGGGCCGCCGTACCTGAGGATAGATACGGCAACGCCTGCCAGTAACCTACGCCTACTGGCGCACACCTTTGAGCTGTTGGACATCATTCTCGATAGAGCCGCAACAGCAGTCGACGCTCTCTTGCACGTATAGTCGACATGGCTGCCGAAGGTCAGCTTGTCGTCTATAATGACTCCGAGAGACTTCAGACTTCGCTGTGAAGTAATCGCAACTTCTCCCACATGGATAACTGCATGTTGTGCCGACTTGCGGTTGTTGACGATAAATACCTCCGTCTTATGATGAGTGAGCTCCAGGCCTCTCGCGCTCATCCATTCCTCCACCGTGCTAATCGCGTGTTCTGCGGTTAGTTCTACCTCAGGAATTGACTCCCCGTAGACCTCCAAGGTTACGTCGTCGGCAAAGCCGACGATCTTGACCCCAGGAGGGAACTTCAGTCTCAGAACCCCGTCATACATGAGGTTCCATAGCACCGGGCCTAGGATCGAGCCCTGCGGGACTCCGGCGGTAATCGGAACCCTTTTCTGACCAGCGTCGGTCTCGTATAGCAGTACGCGGTTTTGGAAGTAACTTTCCAGGATCCGGTACAGACCCACCGGTAGGCTAAGCCGGTGTAACGAGAGCGCGATGGCATCCCAGCTTGCGCTGTTGAAGGCGTTCTTCACGTCAAGTGTCACTAACGCACAGTATCGAATACCTCGCCTTTTTCGTTGGATCGCTATCTCGGCAGTATTTATCACTGAGTTGAGAGCGTCTACTGTGGACTTACCCTTCCGAAAGCCAAACTGGTTGCTTGACAGACCGTCCGTACCTTCCGCGTACGGGGTGAGCCTGTTGAGGATGATCCTCTCAAGCAGTTTGCCAGTCGTGTCGATCAGACAGATTGGTCTGTACGCCGATGGGTCGCCTGGCGGCTTCCCGGGCTTCGGCAACAGCACCAATTTCTGCCTTTTCCATCTATCGGGGAAACGGCACTCGTCAAGGCATCTCTGCATAGCTAGCCTGAACATGTTCGGGTTCGCTATGATCGCTGCCTTGAGAGCGTTGTTTGGAACTCCATCCGGCCCTGGAGCTTTGTTCATTGCTAGGGATTTAGCCACTGCGAGTAGTTCTTCATTCGTCACTGGAGCCACCATTTCGACCGTACCCGCACTGTCTCGTAGTGCAGGTGGCCAGGGGCTTGTGGCTCGAGACGGGAAGAGTACTTCGATAATCGTTGCCAACCGGTCCGGAGACCGTTCTGGGGGTGAGGAGCCCCTTTGGTCTTGGCCATCACAATCCGGTAGGCGTCACCCCACGGATTCGCGTTGGCACTCTCACACAGGTTGTCGAAACACGCTCTCTTGCTGCTTTTAATAGCCTTGTTAAGGGCCAATTTCGCAGCTCGAAACACTTCACGGCGGTTCTCTCTTGCATCCTCGGTGCGAGCCCTTTGCATCCTACGTCTATTTCTGTGGCAGGCTGACCGTAGAGCTGCAATCTCGGCACTCCACCAGTATACCAGACATCTACCGTTTCTTGGCAGTGTTTTTCTCGGCATAGTGGCGTCGCACGCGCGTGATAGAACAGCTACCAGCGCATCCCCGCTTAGACTGTCGGTGTTGGCCTCCAGTCCCAGGGCCGCGGTGAAAGCTTCGCTGTCGAAGTGATTGGACTTCCACCCGCGTACCTGACAGGGATCTCCCGCCCTCGGATGCTGCACACCATAGTTGATCTTAAAGCGGATTGCTAAGTGATCGCTATGGGTGTAGCCTTCGTCTACCCTCCATTCCATGCCTGGAGCCAGACTCGGGCTGGCAAATGTTAGGTCAATCCACGCCTCCACTCCGTTTCTACGGAATGTACTAGCGGAGCCATTATTAGCTAGCACAGTATCGAGTTTCGCAAGCGCTTCCATTAGCGCTTGACCCCTGCTATTTGTACAGCGGCTGCCCCACTCCACTGCCCAAGCGTTACAGTCTCCCGCTATGACTACCGGTTTCCGGCCCACGAGGTCCGACGAGAGCCTGTCGATCATCTGGTTGAACTGTTCTATTGGCCACCTTGGTGGGGCGTAGCAGCTGTAATAGAACACACCATTGATCTTGGCAATCGCCACACCCTCGGCGGAGGGGTGTATTACCTCTTGAACCGGGAACCGTCCCGTTGTACAGATTGCCACCATTCCAGACCCGTCCGACACCCAATTGCCGTTGCCGGCAGGGATGCGGTACGGGTCTGATAAGAGGGCGACATCTGTCCTCGACTCCGAGACCGCAGCGACGACATAGTTTGCTCCTATATATGCCTTTGCACTCGTATGCTTTGTGGCCGGACTCAAGGCACCGATAGCACCTATCCACTGAAGGCGGCTGGGGTATACTAATAGGGCATACCGACCAGCCGATCTTCAGCTTCCCTTTCTCGGTTACCTTTTTGGCATCCACCTTCAGTAGCCTGAGGTAGAATACTTGGGTGCCAGAGGGTCCATCTCTCAATCGCACAGAGGCCCGCTCGATTGTGACGTCGCAATGCTCCTTAACGGCTGCGACGACGTCTTCTGCGGTCGTGAACTCGTCCAAGTGCTTGCACTGGAGAGTCATTTCCGCCCCTAGTGACCTGACTTGGGCGCCCTCACCAAGGACCTCTTGGGCCAAGGCCTTGTATACCGCACTAGATTGTGCGCCTCGCTTCAGCACCAGAAGCATTTCTCCCGTGTTGTTGCGTCTCACGCTACGCACATCTTGCCCAAGGGCCGAAAGGCTTTCGGCCGCCTTCATCGACTTTAGGACATCGGCATATTTGTCCTTGTCGGTTTTCAACCACAAGGCCTCGCCTCTGTCCTTGGCCTTCTTCGCAGGCCGCGGTACCTCCGGTGTCGGTGCCGGCTTCTTCCTGGTGACCAGCGTCCAGGGGTTTGGCCCCCCTGCCCCGGTCGCGCCGGGTTGCTGGTACCAACACTCTGCTCAGCGAGGTCACTCTCGCCCTCGCTTACCTCGCCCAAACGGCGTTTGACCTTAACGGTTGCACGCCGTGTGGTGTCGCTTTTTACACCCTCGCCTGGCGACTTCCTAGGGCGCTTCGCGTTCGACGCCGTCTTGCGATTGCCCTTGCCCTTGCCTTTTCCCTTCGAGGGGAACTCGGCCGCCGCTTCAAGCGACGTGGCTGCTCCATAGAAGGTGAAGGGCACTGTCTGAGTGCCCGTATAGACCTTCTCTTTTCCCTCCTTCTTGGAGGCCACTGTCTGGGTTTCTCTGTCGGACTTCTCCCGACATTCCACCCTCTTGGCATAAGCCTGCTTTTTCTGTCTTGCGACACGAACAGTTTTTCGGAGTTCCAGGAGACTCTGTTTTAACTCCTTGCTTATGTTTTGCTTTGCGCTAGTGTACTCGATTATTGCATCGAGCTGCTCCACCACTTTGCGCATCGCCGATAATGGCCCGTCCGGTGCGTTGGTAGGGCTATTGCCTACCGCTGCTGGGGGGTCACTGGTGCTTTCAGATGCAGCACTCATCGCTCCACTACTCTCCCCACGGGGGGAGACCTCGCCAAACCACCTCTAGCGAAGGGGTTTGGCACCTCCGACTGTTTATTTTTATTTTTTGTTAACTCCATGTAAAATCCCACGAGTCGCGCGAGAAATAAATGTCCACCACGCCAGAGCTCCGCATTAACGTGGTAAGGGACGCTTACTGAGGGGGTTGCCTAGGTACCCCACAGGCTCCGTTAACGATCGAGCATCTTTTTCACCCCCTCGATCACTCATCCCTCGGCACGGGTCGCTTCACGCCTTGGAATTGGGGTTATGACCTACCTTGCTTTACGTGGTGACCTCGGCCCAGATCATTACAACCATTCTTCTTTACCAGGGCTTTGGACCTGTAGCTCTGGTTCTCAATAGTTCCATGTACGTATATTATTATAGACATGCCACTATTGAGATCCGTCATTCGCTAGCGGAGTTAATATATATATATATATATATATATATATATATATATATATATATATATATATATATATATATATATATATATATATATATATATATATATATATATATATATATATATATATATATATATATATATATATATATATATATATATATATATATATATATATATATATATATATATATATATATATATATATATATATATATATATATATATATATATATATATATATATATATATATATATATATATATATATATATATATATATATATATATATATATATATATATATATATATATATATATATATATATATATATATATATATATATATATATATATATATATATATATATATATATATATATATCAGCCATGTTGGTTCTAGAAACGACAGCTAACAACATTGTTTACTACATCCCCATGCATGTTTGCTTGGATTTCAGTATGTAAACAAAGTTGTTCGCCGTCATTTTTCTACTCCGCAGCTTGCTGCACGCTTACCTCACTCTTCACCTAGTTACTGCCAAAGACGAATCACCTTATAACTCTAAGCACCTTGGTACGTAGAGTCAGTGGAAAACTTAATCAAGAACGTAGCACGGAAGATTTGCAAGACGATCAACAAGATGAGGAAGAAATAAGCCATGGGATCAGTTACCATGACCGTGATGGAAGACTTTTGAACAATAGTATAGAAAATTCCGAGTCAAACTCTTCTATGGCCCGCAGCCTATCTGTGAGAATCAGGCCCGTTTCACGCAAAACCTTTCCCAAAATTATTGAAAGAGCTTGTATAACTTTGAACCTTATTGTACACAATTCTTCAAATACAGCGAGAAGTCGAATAGAACCTATCAATAGAACAAATATATTGGAACAATATATTCAGTAGCATTAGCCCTGCAATTTGTTATGCACTAGAAATCAACATAATAAAATATGAGGAAATTTATACGACATGCAAACAAGCACGGTTGTAAACATGCATAGTTGAATTGAAAATCAAATTCAAATAGAGCATCGCAGCTCTAATTTATTACAACTAATAGAACTTTTCAGAAGAGTTAAATCTAAATCATATTACCTGCTCTCCAACAATAAGCAAAACAATCGAAATGAGCACAAATATTTGTTCAGCTGGTTTTCCTTATATACGAGCTTCTAAACAGCAGAAATATCAGAAACGCGCACAATATGTATTAGGGTTCGTCGCGGTTGCGGTAATTACCGCAACCGCGCGGTATTTACCGCACCCGCACCGCGAAATCTGCGGTGCGGTGAGACACTTTTTCCCGCAGATGCGGTGCGGGAAAGAGCTTTTACCGCGCGGTTTTACCGCAACCGCACCGCAAAAAAATAATTGATAAAGTAATAATTTTGATTATTCTAAATTGATAAACAGACTGCTATAACGAAAGAAAATGCAGCGTCCGAAATATTTTGACGCTATTATTTTTACGACATATTTTGGACTAGTTGTTTTATACTTCTAAGTAAAACTTCACAAACTAACCATTTCAAATACATATAATTCAAGAACCCAATAGAAACAAAATTATTAGATCATTGAAAACAATATATTTGTACTCGTTAATCCTATTGAAAAGTGCATCACTTCTCCCGATTTATGTTGGAAATCGTGGAATTATGAATCGTTTTCGATATCAATTTTTCAACTGTGAATTTTGATTAATTTAAAGGAATTAGAGATGAACTAATTATGCTAGGACTTAAACACAACCCTCTTCATCAAACCAAACGAATTTGGACTAATTGGCAGTAAAGGATACAACGCTTTCATGTCCAAAATAAGGAGGGATCCAAATTAGCATGATTATTCTATCATCATCATCGTATTTATATCTTCTTTGATTGCTGTGTAAATTCAATGTGAATTTTCTGCAGTCAATTTTATTGGACTCTTTCTCAAAAAGTATCCTACATAACTTTTTTTTACGTACTTCCATTCAAATTTACTGTAATTTTCTACCAAATTAAGTCCTAATATTTTTCAGTTAAGACTATTTTGTAGCTTTTATAAAGCTTTTTTGCCAAATACCACATAGTTTGACACCCGTTCACTTCAATTGAAGTTTTTGCCATTGACTCTTTGGGAAAATATTAGAGGAAAATACATTAAATGCTAGAACTTTCGAACAAGCCTTTAGAAAATTACACTTCATACATTTTTAAAGGGAGCAATCTTAGTTTTTGAATGAGAATACATCTGTTTCTTAAAGAATGCGGAAGTTAGAGTTTTGGGATATTTTGTTCGTAAAACCCTCTATTTTAAAAAATCATACATTTTTTGCAGTTTTTCTAATGTTCTATAATTCTGTACCGGTTGAGACCGGACTTCTGATTAGATGTAATGTATAGAGCAATTTTTTTTCGTCAAATATGGCGTCGTTCTTATTTATGAAATACAATATGTTTTTATTTCACTGTATTGGAATATATGCGCTACTATATAGAAGTACTAGTATTTCGACTTTAATTTGTTTTGGTGAGATTCCTTTAAAAATGGTGGTTTTTACTACGTAAATGCGAATATCATCCATTTCATTTTCATATGTCAAAAACATTGAAAATATGCAAATTTAAAGAAAAATATGCAACTTTATTTCTTATTACATTTTTATTCCACATTTTTCAATTAACTGAAGGGTTGCTAAAATAAAAGTTTTCCTATTACTGTAGTAGAACGTTTTTGAATGTATAATGTTTGCCTTAAAATGTACGGAATTTTATTAATAGAAAATACAAAAGTTGATTTTTTTTTCATAAACATTACATTCTGAGGAGTCTCTTAAAGTTAAATTTCGTGTGATTAAGAATAACATTTTATTATATATGGTTTGTACAATTTTTCAACACTATTTTTAAAAATATATAAATTTTACCGCATTACCGCGCGGTGCGGTGCGGTAAATAAAGTGCGGTTGCGGTAAGCGGTGCGGTTTTATTATTTTTTTGCGGTTGCGGTGCGGCAATCCATTTACCGCTCACATCTGCACCGCGACGAACCAGTTAGCGCTCTACTTCCGAGAGAAGCGCAAGTGTTTTAGCTAACGCTGATCTAGAGAACGAATTGTCGACGAACACGATAACAAACATGAAGTCGATGTTGATGGTAAAATCTTCAAGCTTCGGATCCTAATGGAGGACGGAACAGTGGAAGTTAAACTCTTCGATTTGTCTGAAGATGTAACAGACGAGCGTATTATTGATTGCTTGTCTGCGTACGGTGAAGTTATCTCGATACATGAGCTGGTGTGGGATCAAAAGTTTACCTTCGGGGGGATTTCATCGGGAGTTCGCGTTGTAAGAATGATGGTGGAAGAAAATATTCCATCAATTCTCACAATTGACGGAGAATCCACATTCGTATCGTATTATGGACAGCGCCAAACATGTCGGCATTGCAATGAGTACGTGCACAATGGCATCTCCTGCGTGCAAAACAAAAAGCTCTTGATCCAAAAGCTTACAACTGAACAATCATACGCTAGCGTAACAAAACATTCTCTCGCTCCGAGACAGCAAAGACCGAAATCTTCATCTAATAAGCCTACTAAAAAGGCAGACAAGACAAACGAACCCACCACAAGCACAGCCAGGACAATTCCACACCGAGAAGGCCTGCCCGTGGAGTCGTGTACGCAACAGCAATGCGTAACGGCCCCCATACTGACATTGCCGAATCCCCAACGAGAAGACCACGGTTCGGACCCGACACCGACTGCACCTTCTACTACAACTAATCATACAAGATCGGCCATACTCTTCAAAATACCTACCCGGCCAGCTTCAGACATCGAAAATACGCAATCAAAATCTGCTCTATCTGAGAGCAACGATGATCTGGAAACCGACGAGTCTACATCGTCTAACAGTAGACGTCCAAAACGGAGACCACCGGGAAAAAAAATACGTCAAGACACAGGCAGCACGAGTCCGGGTGGGGATACTAATTTGTAATGGCGTACACTAGCTACAAAATTGCCACAATAAACATAAACACAATTACAAATACTACAAAACTCAATGCTCTTCGCGACTTCGCCCGTACGATTGATTTGGACATTATTTTCATGCAAGAGGTGGAAAATGATCAACTCACATTGCCGGGGTATAAAATATTCTGCAATGTTGACCATAACCGAAGAGGAACTGCAATAGCCGTTAAGGAGCACATACACTGTTCTAACATCGAAAGAAGCCTAGATGGGCGTCTGATCGCGCTGCGGATTAACGACATAACGTTGTGTAATGTATATGCTCCATCGGGTACAGCCTTGCGGTCGGAGCGAGAAAGGTTCTTTAACAACACAATAGCGTATTACATGCGACATAGAACCGAACACTTCATCCTTGCTGGGGACTTTAACTGTGTATTGCGACAGTGTGATGCTACTGGGCAGAATGCGAGTCCAGCACTGCAGACTACGGTGCACGAGCTACAACTGCACGATGTATGGGAAAAGATAAATCCCAGAACTGACGGATACACATACATAACACATAATTCAATGTCAAGATTGGATCGAATGTACGTTTCTACTGGACTTTGTGAGCAGCTGAGAACTATTGATATGCATGTGTGTTCGTTTACCAACCATAAAGCAGTGACAGTAAGACTGTGTCTTCCTCATCTCGGCCGGGAACAAGGCCGGGGTTTCTGGTCTCTTCGTCCTCACCTTCTTACCTCTGAAAACCTGGAGGAACTCCAAATACGCTGGCAATACTGGACCGCTCAACGTAGAAACTATTCGTCGTGGATTCTGTGGTGGTTGATGTATACAAAACCGAAAATACAGTCTTTTTTCAAATGGAAATCGAAGCTTGCCTATGAAGACTATCACTACGAAAAACAGACACTATACGCGCAGCTAAAGCGAGCGTACGATAGCTACTACCAAAACCCTGCAATGCTATCAACAATCAATCGATTAAAGGGTGAAATGCTTGCCCTCCAACGAAGACACACGCAAATGTTTGTGCGGGTAAACGAGACACATGTAACAGGGGAGCCGCTTTCTACGTTTCAGCTTGGCGAACGAAGGAGGAAGAGAACCACTATTACAAGAATCCAGAACGAGAATGAAGAAACGTTGGAAGATTCCGGAGAGATTAGCGAACACATGTACAGCTATTTTTCCAATCTTTATACTGAGAGCACGGGGGAAGTAGAGATATCTCCTGATCGTGCGTTTCAGTGTGACAGGATTATCCCGGCTGATGATCAACACAACGAAGCTATGATGAGCGAGATTACTACCGCAGAGATATTTTCAGCGATCAAATCAAGTGCATCCAGGAAATCTCCGGGCCCAGATGGCCTTGCGAAAGAATTTTACCTTCGTACCTTCGATATTATACACAGAGAAATTAATCTTGTACTCAATGAGGCTATGAGTTCTGACATACCAGAAAAATTTGTTGACGGATTAATCGTGTTGGTGAAAAAGAAAGGCGCTGGCAACACAGTTGGGAGTTACAGACCGATCTCATTACTGAACTTTGATTACAAAATTCTCTCTCGAATACTCAAATCAAGGCTTGAGAGTGTTATGCGATTACACAATATCTTCAATGAAGCGCAAAAGTGTGCGAACCCCGATCGGAACATCTTCCAAGCTGTTCTAGCTTTGAAAGACAGAGTCGCTCAGCTGATAAGGCGAAAACAGAGAGGTAAACTAATCTCTTTCGATTTTGATCATGCATTCGATCGTGTCCGGCATTCCTTCCTGCACTACAACATGCGTTTACTCGGAATAAATTCCCGATTTGTGAACCTTATCTCAGAGATTGCTACTCGCTCTTCTTCTCGGCTACTGATCAACGGACATCTCACTCCCGCTTTTCCAATACAGCGATCTGTGCGACAGGGAGTTCCGATAAGCATGTTGCTGTTCACGATCATCCATAGGCTTGAGCAAGTGTGTGCAAACGATCTTATTGTGGCATACGCCGACGATATCAGTATGATTGTTACATCGAGTGAGAGAGCTCAGCAAATTCGAGAGATATTCTCTCGTTTCGAAAATGTGTCCGGTGCAACGCTAAATTGGCAGAAAACGGTCTCTGTTGATGTTGGCTTCATTGATGTAACTCCACTACATATACCTTGGGTACAGCTGAAGGACAATTCTTGGGGTCATATTCACCAACTCAATAAAGACAATGACCACACTCAATTGGAATGCCATGATAGGAAGGTTTGCACAGCAGTTGCGCTTGCATGGTATGCGATCACTCACTTTGTGTCAGAAAGTTGCGGTGCTAAATACGTTTCTAACCTCGAGAATATGGTATCTAGCCTCTATTCTGCTACCATACTGTGTTCATACGGCTAAGCTGACGTCAATGATGGGAACCTTTATATGGAAAGGTGTACCAGCGCGAATTCCAATGCAACAGCTAACCAAAAATAAGGAGCAAGGGGGTCTGAAATTACATCTTCCAGCGGTGAAAGCAAAGGCTTTACTGATAAACCGTCACCTAAAAGAGCTTGACAGCATGCCGTACTACAGATCGTTTATTCTGCGGAACGCGCAATATCGGACCGTGATTCCTGCAGACCTACCATGTCTGAGAACAGTGAGCCTCAACTATGTGAATCTCACTCCACAGTTACAACAATGCCCGGAAGCGGGCCTCATCTGTCAGGTCTTTGTTGATCAGATAGAACCTCCAAGAGTCGAACGAAAATTCCCAGGGATAAACTGGAAACGAACATGGCAAAACATCTCAGATCGACGATTGACCTCGGATCAGCGAAGTGAACTGTACATGCTAATAAACGAAAAAACCGAACATAGGAAATTGATGTATAAAATTCAACGTGCGGACGGGCAAGGCTGTGTTCACTGTCACGCAGGACTTGAAACGCTGAAACACAAATTCTGCGAATGCCCTCGAGTAACAGCAGCATGGCAGCTTTTGCAGAACAAGATTGCGATTATTGAAGGAGGTTGGCGAATGCTATCCTTCGAGGAATTACTCCGTCCCACTTTAGAAAGCGTAAGATCATCGCGTAGAGTTTTGATACTGAAGACATTTATGTGCTACATATCATTCATTAAACAATGCGAAGGAATAGTGAATGTGCAGGCACTTCAGTTTCACTTAGAAACAGAATGTGATTAAATATAATGAAATGTAAATAGTTTTTAAACATAACATTGACAATAAAATAAAAAAAAAAAAACCTAATATGTATACGCATTGCTATCAACCTAACCGGCATTGAAAGTGAAACAAACCATTTAGTAAATAAAGTGTACACTGAACTTTACTTTAACACTATTCTGAAATATAGTAACATGCAATTCCAAAATAATTATCATTTTCTGTACTTGGCAAGTTGCATCGGTTTGTTTGGATTGTTTGCATGCATTTTTTCTTTCAATATTATGCCATCGAACCACCCGTGCATCTTGCACACCAATTCACTGCGAAACAAAGCGATGCGGTAGGTGAAAAGAATCATTGAAAACCGGAAAAAATTTCCAAAACTATGAGGCGGAAAATGAAAATTTCTACTATTTTCGCAATAATTGTTGTATATATTATTATATATTGGAATTACCCATGAAATTCCGCATCGAACAGTGTTTTTCAATTTTCAATGTATTCTGTCAGAGCTAAGTTATAGCCATTTTCTTGCTACAAAAGACATTCCCGGCTTCAGAAAGGAAAATTTCAAAATTCCAAGCATACTTAGTTGTAGAAAATTTAATTACGAAGAGATAAGTATTCTTGGATTTTCGAAAAACGCTTTTATTTTTGAGTTAATCTCCGAGAACGAAAAAATCATTTTACCTGACTTTCACGTTAAAGGGTAAGCCGGGCCTCTCAGGCCCGTCTAAATTCAAGCTCCTTTTTGCCGTTCTCATTTAGAAAGGTTATGCAATCGGTCGAAATTTCGACTTTTTAACCGAGACCCGCAGGGCCAAATCTCTTATACCATTCGACTCAGTTCGTCGAGATCGTAAAATGTCTGTATGTGTGTGTATGTTTGTATGTATGTATGGATGTATGTATGAGGCAAACAATCTCACCAAGTTTTCTCAGAGGTGGCTGGACCGATTTGTACAAATTTTATCTCAAATGAAAGGTACAGCCTTCTCATTGGTCGCTATTGATTTTTTTTATTGATCCGACTTTCGGTTCTGGAGTTACGTGTTGAAGAGTACAATCACACAGCAAACTTCCATAGAAACTGTTACCACCATCATGGTGGTCCAAATAACACAATATATAAATATATACATATATATATATATATATATATATATATATATATATATATATATATATATATATATATATATATATATATATATATATATATATATATATATATATATATATATATATATATATATATATATATATATATATATATATATATATATATATATATATATATATATATATATATACATATATATACATATATATATATATATATATATATATATATATATATATATATATATATATATATATATATATATATATATATATATATATATATATAAATTTATATATATTGTGTTATTTGGACCACCATGATAGTGGTAACAGTTTCTATGGAAGTTTGCTGTGTGATTGTACTCTTCAACACGTAACTCCAGAACCGAAAGTCGGATCAATAAAAAAAATCAATAGCGACCAATGAGAAGGCTGTACCTTTCATTTGAGATAAAATTTGTACAAATCGGTCCAGCCACCTCTGAGAAAACTTGGTGAGATTGTTTGCCTCATACATACATCCATACATACATACAAACATACACACACATACAGACATTTTACGATCTCGATGAACTGAGTCGAATGGTATAAGAGATTTGGCCCTGCGGGTCTCGGTTAAAAAGTCGAAATTTCGACCGATTGCATAACCTTTCTATATGAGAACGGCAAAAAGGAGCTTGAATTTAGACGTCAGGTCAGTCAGGTAAAATGATTTTTTCGTTCTCGGAGATTAACTCAAAAATAAAAGCGTTTTTCGAAAATCCAAGAATACTTATCTCTTCGTAAATAAATTTTCTACAACTAAGTATGCTTGGAATTTTGAAATTTTCCTTTCTGAAGCCGGGAATGTCTTTTGTAGCAAGAAAATGGCTATAACTTAGCTCTGACAGAATACATCGAAAATTGAAAAACACTGTTCGATGCGGAATTTCATGGGTAATTCCAATATATAATAATATATACAACAATTATTGCGAAAATAGTAGAAATTTTCATTTTCCGCCTCATAGTTTTGGATATTTTTTCCGGTTTTCAATGATTCTTTTCACCTACCGCATCGCTTTGTTTCGCAGTGAATTGGTGTGCAAGATGCACGGGTGGTTCGATGGCATAATATTGAAAGAAAAAAATGCATGCAAACAATCCAAACAAACCGATGCAACTTGCCAAGTACAGAAAATGATAATTATTTTGGAATTGCATGTTACTATATTTCAGAATAGTGTTAAAGTAAAGTTCAGTGTACACTTTATTTACTAAATGGTTTGTTTCACTTTCAATGCCGGTTAGGTTGATAGCAATGCGTATACATATTAGGGTTCGTCGCGGTGCGGATGTGGGCGGTAAATGGATTGCCGCACCGCAAGCGCAAAAAAAATAATAAAACCGCACCGCTTACCGCAACCGCACTTTATTTACCGCACCGCACCGCGCGGTAATGCGGTAAAATTTATATATTTTTAAAAATAGTGTTGAAAAATTGTACAAACCATATATAATAAAATGTTATTCTTAATCACACGAAATTTAACTTTAAGAGACTCCTCAGAATCTAATGTTTATGAAAAAAACTTACTTTTGTATTTTCTATTAATAAAATTCCGTACATTTTAAGGTAAACATTATACATTCAAAAACGTTCTACTACAGTAATAGGAAAACTTTTATTTTAGCAACCCTTCAGTTAATTGAAAAATGTGGAATAAAAATGTAATAAGAAATAAAGTTGCATATTTTTCTTTAAATTTGCATATTTTCAATGTTTTTGACATATGAAAATGAAATGGATGATATTCGCATTTACGTAGTAAAAACCACCATTTTTAAAGGAATCTCACCAAAAAAAAATTAAAGTCGAAATACTAGTACTTCTATATAGTAGCGCATATATTCCAATACAGTGAAATAAAAACATATTGTATTTCATAAATAAGAACGACGCCATATTTGAAGAAAAAAAAATACTCTATACATTACATCTAATCAGAAGTCCGGTCTCAACCGGTACAGAATTATAGAACATTAGAAAAACTGCAAAAAATGTATGATTTTTAAAAGTAGAGGGTTTTACGAACAAAATATCCCAAAACTCTAACTTCCGCATTCTTTAAGAAACAGATGTATTCTCATTCAAAAACTAAGATTGCTCCCTTTAAAAATGTATGAAGTGTAATTTTCTAAAGGCTTGTTCGAAAGTTCTAGCATTTAATGTATTTTCCTCTAATATTTTCCCAAAGAGTCAATGGCAAAAACTTCAATTGAAGTGAACGGGTGTCAAACTATGTGGTATTTGGCAAAAAAGCTTTATAAAAGCTACAAAATAGTCTTAACTGAAAAATATTAGGACTTAATTTGGTAGAAAATTACAGTAAATTTGAATGGAAGTACGTAAAAAAAAGTTATGTAGGATACTTTTTGAGAAAGAGTCCAATAAAATTGACTGCAGAAAATTCACATTGAATTTACACAGCAATCAAAGAAGATATAAATACGATGATGATGATAGAATAATCATGCTAATTTGGATCCCTCCTTATTTTGGACATGAAAGCGTTGTATCCTTTACTGCCAATTAGTCCAAATTCGTTTGGTTTGATGAAGAGGGTTGTGTTTAAGTCCTAGCGTAATTAGTTCATCTGTAATTCCTTTAAATTAATCAAAATTCACAGTTGAAAAATTGATATCGAAAACGATTCATAATTCCACGATTTCCAACATAAATCGGGAGAAGTGATGCACTTTTCAATAGGATTGACGAGTACAAATATATTGTTTTCAATGATCTAATAATTTTGTTTCTATTGGGTTCTTGAATTATATGTATTTGAAATGGTTAGTTTGTGAAGTTTTACTTAGAAGTATAAAACAACTAGTCCAAAATATGTCGTAAAAATAATAGCGTCAAAATATTTCGGACGCTGCATTTTCTTTCGTTATAGCAGTCTGTTTATCAATTTAGAATAATCAAAATTATTACTTTATCAATTATTTTTTTGCGGTGCGGTTGCGGTAAAACCGCGCGGTAAAAGCTCTTTCCCGCACCGCATCTGCGGGAAAAAGTGTCTCACCGCACCGCAGATTTCGCGGTGCGGGTGCGGTAAATACCGCGCGGTTGCGGAAAACCAGCTGAACAAATATTTGTGCTCATTTCGATTGTTTTGCTTATTGTTGGAGAGCAGGTAATATGATTTAGATTTAACTCTTCTGAAAAGTTCTATTAGTTGTAATAAATTAGAGCTGCGATGCTCTATTTGAATTTGATTTTCAATTCAACTATGCATGTTTACAACCGTGCTTGTTTGCATGTCGTATAAATTTCCTCATATTTTATTATGTTGATTTCTAGTGCATAACAAATTGCAGGGCTAATGCTACTGAATATATTGTTCCAATATATTTGTTCTATTGATAGGTTCTATTCGACTTCTCGCTGTATTTGAAGAATTGTGTACAATAAGGTTCAAAGTTATACAAGCTCTTTCAATAATTTTGGGAAAGGTTTTGCGTGAAACGGGCCTGATTCTCACAGATAGGCTGCGGGCCATAGAAGAGTTTGACTCGGAATTTTCTATACTATTGTTCAAAAGTCTTCCATCACGGTCATGGTAACTGATCCCATGGCTTATTTCTTCCTCATCTTGTTGATCGTCTTGCAAATCTTCCGTGCTACGTTCTTGATTAAGTTTTCCACTGACTCTACGTATCAAGGTGCTTAGAGTTATAAGGTGATTCGTCTTTGGCAGTAACTAGGTGAGGAGTGAGGTAAGCGTGCAGCAAGCTGCGGAGTAGAAAAATGACGGCGAACAACTTTGTTTACATACTGAAATCCAAGCAAACATGCATGGGGATGTAGTAAACAATGTTGTTAGTTGTCGTTTCTAGAACCAACATGGCTGATCGGCGATTTCGAGGATCGTATCACCTGAGAATAAAAGCTCCTTGCTACGTATATCTGCTTGTCGCACCCATATTTTTTACGACTGTCCTCAGTTCGCCATATCATTTCCTTTTATGACTTGTAACCACTAATAACTGACGTGCAAATCATGTTTCTAACGTGTGTAAGAGAAATAACTATCCTTTCGAAATGACAGCAGCAGTGAAATGTAGTGTAAATGTAGTGTAGTGAAAATTGGCGACAGACCTCGACACCTACCGTTCGGTTCGTTATGGAGGCTAGGTCTACCGCCGAGGACTATAACGAGTAGATCGCGGCGAAGTGGCTCCTGGTATCGTGACAAAACTGGGAGCTTATTGGTTCACGAAACGAACATCGACATTCCGCCACGTTCTGTAGTCCTTGACTGACAGAAAACATGAACTGGGGAGTGTGCTGGAAGTATCTCCATAGCGACCACCAGGCGATTCGCTACCGCATCGGCCAATAGAACCATGCTGCTGCACGGAGAAGGACGACCGACAACCTAAGTGGAAGACGAAAGCCTTTAACAAAAACCTCTTTGTTGAGTCACTTCGGCGAACAGCGAAATCAAGTACGTTGATGCGGCTGATCTAACAAGAAAGATTGTGACGGCTTTTGACGTTACAATGACATGAAAACTGGAGCCATGCAGTAGACGGTGTGCAGCTTATTGGTTAAATGAGTAGCTCACTACGCTACACGCTGCTTGTCTTAGATTCAGAAGGCGGGCTCAGAGTGCAAGATCAGAGAGTGAGAGAGGGGCGAAAGCAAAGTTTAGAGAAGCTAGGCACGCTTTAAAATGGGAGATCAAGCTTAGTATACCAGTTTACCATGAGTAGCTGTGCTGAGAAGTAGACGCTAATCCCGGGGGGATACGTACTGAATCGTCATGACGAAGATGAAGGCTACAGATAACAAATATACCCGGGTAAGCTAAAGAGCAAACAGGGGCAACCACAAAAGATAACCTGAATAGTGGTCGCAGTGGCATAGTTTCTTCTCACAAAAAAGCTAAAGATAATCGTTGAGAGTCTCTTCCCGAAGCGCGATCCAACTACCTGGTTACCGACACCGTACGGTGAAGAAGAAGAAGCAAACACAGCCGAGTGGCAAGCGACTAACGACGAGCTCAAAGGAGCGTCGATACAACTAAAATAAAGGTTAGCCCTCGGTCCGGATGTAATACAAAACGTGGCGCTGAAAGCGCGATCCTGGCATATCCGGACATGTTCAGGATGCGACTGCAGAAGTGTTTAGACGATGACAATTTCCCCGAAATGTGAGAGGCACAGAAGCTGGTGTGTGCTGCACAGAAGAATGAGCCAGATCCTGAAGAGCTACTTCCAGAGTAGAGTACTGCTATACGAGACGAACGAAGTCAATGAGAGTCGGAGGGAGCGTTCCTCAGGGCTCGGAAAAGTGAAAATCGTGCTTTTGGCAGACGACGTATCACTAACGGCGATGAGTGAGACACTTGTAGAAGCAGAGGCGTTGGTGACGGAGACAATAGACGCGATCGAGAGCTGGATGAACGAGGTCAAGCTGCAAATCACCACAAGACGGATGTGTTGTTGGTCAGCAATTGCCAAGCGGTTCAGTCGATACAGATCACCGTCAAAGGGCATGTGATTGCATCGAAGCGTGCACTGATGCAATTGGGAGTAAGTGACCGGTTGAGCTTTAACACCACGTTGATTACATCTGCGAAAAGTCGGTTTATTATCTAGCGTTTCGTCATCTATACTGCGATATGGGGTTCCTATCTGGGGTGCGACGCTGAAAACCAAGCGGAAACGCGAAAAGCTGAACACGACGTTCCGGCTGGTGGTCGAAGGAGTTGCGATTGCGTAGTGAATAATTAATTCGATGGTGACCTGGCAGCAGGAATGGGACAATACGGAGAAAGGAAAGTGGACCAACCGGCTCCTCCCAAACCTGTCGACCTGGGTCAATAAAAACCACTGACCTTCCACCTGAAACGGCTCCTGTCGGGCCACGGTTGCTTCAGGAAGTATCTTCATCAGTTCGGGTACGCAACGTCACCATTGTGCCCGTAGTATGAGAACGTCGAGGAGACACGGTAGCATGTGGTCTTCGAATGTCCGAGGGTTGAAGCGACGTGCAGGGAGCTTCTTAAAACGGGAGGACCGGGCATCAACCCGGATAATGTAGCTTACAGAATGACAGCGATGTAAAGACGTGAAACGCAGTCAATATAGTTATGATGTAGATTATGAGCGTCTTAGAGCGGAAACGGCGTGATGAACATCGATAAATGGTTTCGGGAGAGCGATCACCGTCAGGGAACTCTCCGCAGGAATAAGCTAGACCCACCGCCGAGGACTAGTCGAGTAGACTGCAACAGAGCACCGAGTATGGGTAGTCGAGACCCCAGTGAACCAAACGCCACGCTCAATCCGTAAGCGCAAGACCGACCACGCCACCCCACCGGTTATTCCGATAGAAATATAGCGAAAACCAAAGAAGAATCGGTATTGGGAGAACTTCTTTGGCCAGGGAACTCTCCGTCAGCGTAAGCTAAATTCACCGCTGGCGACTAGATTAAGTAGACTGCGACGGGACACCACTAGTCGCGGATAATCCGGTCACCTTTGAACCGGACGCCCTGCTTCACCAGAATCGCCGAACTGACCTCGACACCTAGCTGATTGGCTCTTCTCTCGCCGGGGAACTCTCTGTCGGAGTAAGTCAGGTCCATCGTCGGGGACTAGACCGAGTAGTTCAAGAACAAGTCGGGAATCTGAATGGCTCATCAAGAAAGTACTGCTAAATGGTACAAATAAAATACTAGAAGGCATAAAGAAGTTGCGGTGCTAAATGGCACCGGACACGGAGCTAAAGGGCTCAAGAACTTGTTATACTGAAATCAAAGAAGAATCGGTATCGGGAGAACTTCTTTAGCAAAGGAAATCTCCGTCAGCGTACAGTCAGATTTACCGCCGGGACCTAGACTGAGTAGACTGCAACGAAACACCACAGCCGCGCCGGGGCTCCAGCAAACCGGACGCCCTACTCCACCGGAATTGCCGAACTGACTTCGGCACCTGGCTGATTTGCTCGCTTTCGAACTTCTCTCGCCGGGGGAACTCTTCGTCGGAGTAGGATAGATCCATCGTCGGGGACTACACCGAGTAGTTCGCGAACAAGTCGGAAGCTCAACGAGGAAGTGGCACTAAATGGCAAAGGGGAGCGAAGGGCTCAGTAACGTAGACAGACTGAATTTTGCCGCCCAGATTGTCCTCGTAGGGAAAGAGCACTAATTCTAGACCCACAGTTAGCTTTCCTACTACCATACAGAAATTGTCACGTTGTGTGGATGGTCGAAAACTGGTAGTGTGTCGTGGATGGGTGCTGTAACCAGAGATGCGAACGGTACCGGTAATTTACTTTTTTTCAGGTACATTTACATTTGCACAAGCCGTACAGCCCGCTACAGCGACGCATCACTACTGCTCTTGCCAGAGCGGTAGCCAAACCGAGTGCACTTTTCCGTACAGCAGTAAAATACATTTTTGTTTTGCTGCTATAGTTTGCCCTCTCGCTTTGTACACTTTTCTCTGCATAGTCAAAGGGAGAGGCCCACACACGAAAGCGTTGATGCCGGTCGTGGCTTAAATGAACCGCATTCATTGTCGTCGTTTGTGATTAAAAATATTAAAAAGTGTAAAATTAGGAAGGAGAAGCTTTACCGCTCGCGTCTGGTGGCTGTCCTGGGGGCAGTATTTTTTGTTATGTGTTGCTTCTCTTTCTCGCACATGCTATATATATAAAAAATCGGTTGGTCTTCAAAGTTAAATAACTTTGTCGGGGAACCTCTAATCAATATGCAACCTTCAACAGAGCTGTTCGTTTTAAAATAAGCTATACGACCGAAGTTTTGGGATATGCAGAGTTACTGTGGAATTTTTTATTTGATTTTAAATTTTTATTTCCGAGTTTCCATATTTATTACTATAGAAACTGGAAACCTCTTGTGGGTGAACTAGAGTTATCGGAGAAAGCTCATATTTTGCACATGATTTTTGCATCCAATTACTATTTGAATTAGCAGTGTTCCCAAAAAAATCAAAATTGTTGCCAGTCTATTATACATACACTCATAAATTTTTCGATCACGACGAACCGGTATATGACACACACAAATGGTATATGACTCACAGCGCTCCAGGCCTGGATTATGTTGCAGATTTTCAGAGTGATTGCACAACTTTTCTATAGGAGAAAGGCAAAATGATGCAGGGAAATTCAAGTGTGATCAGACTCTTCAACTCTTACCTAAGGAGCCAGAGCTCCAATCCAAATTAAATTCGATTGCAATTAATAACGTTAAGAGAGAGTGGGTACGCTTGATCCCATTTTTGTTTGTACTACTCCAAACATTGTCGTCCAGAGCACGACACAATTCATCTCTGAAAAATAATGTATAACAATTTGAAGATATTAAGCCCAGCACATAGCAAACCCTGGAAGGTTGCTTTAGGACTTCAGAGATCGCTTGATCCAGCAAGGGCCTCAAGATACTTCGTTCGCAACTGACTATTCAGTCATCGGCACGGAGATACACTTGACGGCTGCTGTTTGCAATCGCC
The DNA here is from genome assembly GCF_030247195.1 of Topomyia yanbarensis. Classification (NCBI taxonomy): domain Eukaryota; kingdom Metazoa; phylum Arthropoda; class Insecta; order Diptera; family Culicidae; genus Topomyia; species Topomyia yanbarensis. Next base: position 225,175,264 of record NC_080671.1, on the reverse strand, counting down.
TCCTACGACATGGGGAGCAGAAACCCAATGGATATAATATTGGCCAAGATAGCCTAAACTGCCGGTTTTCCTTCCCATAAACTTTCATTGAAAAAGAAGAAAATAAAAAAAAATTAAAAGATTGTGTACAGGACGCGACCACGGTGACATTAAAAATGTAGCTTTTTTCAAGAGCGTGCAAATGAATTTTATCTATCACACATATCGACTCACGTTCTTGTTAACTCGCCTGTTTTCATATGTTACAATTTGCTATACAGTAATGTTTCGATTATATCACGGTCGGTCTGTATTTTAGCGTGATATATTTGGAGCGTGATATATTCAAAACAAAACAAAAGATTTCATTCAAGCATTAATCCATGTATTTCTATAAACAAAATGTAATAAATATTTAAAATTAGTCAAAAAGAATAAATCATAGTAGGGTAATGAGCCTATTTTTGCCATGTTTCTATTATCATACTACCCATTTGAAGCCATTTGGTAGAGCAGCGTTCGCCATTTTTGTTCAACGCATTGGGTCAAATGGCATGGCATCATCGGATTATTTTTCCCCACACAGCTTCACTTTACGTATCCCGTACCGTTTCTTAAAATTGTCGAACCACCCAAAACTAAACTTGAAGGAATCTGGCACGTTAAGATTTTGGGTAAATATCTACTATTAAAATCATTGTATTCGAAGGGACTACGATTCAGTTCTCATTGTTTCAACATCCAAAAGAAAAGTAGTCATATCCATTCAAGAGAAAACGCATATGTATCTCGGTATACCTACTATGTCTTTCCTATTTTGTTTCTCTCATTATTTTGTTAGATTTTTCTGCGGATAACTAACAATTAAGCGAATAATAAAGAAGTCGTTTTTACACGCTGCACCAGACGCCCTCTTAAGGACACGGCAATTAAGTTACGAAAAATTTAAAATAACAATTGGAATCTGCCGAAACATATTTCGATAATCCTAGTCATTGCAACAACGTTTTTAGTAAAACATGATATCGAGATTATTCACGCTTAAAGTTTCGCGCAACGCCCTCCGTCCACGTAAAGGAGCAAGATAAATAGCGCTATAGCATTGCTTCTACTGCATAAACCTTTAAAAAAAAATTCAGATGCATTCTTTAGAATCTATTCTTTAAGATAAAAGAATAAAAAGTTCTACTTTTTGACCGACCTCATCATATATAAACTCTTAACGAAATAGTACTGTGGTGCTATGCCAATAATAGGCACATTACCCTACATGTAAATAATCAAATCAATTGTAAAAATATCTTAAAAGTGCCAGGACACAATATGTGGCTTAATTGGATCACAACGTAGTTTTCCTTGCCTGTTTTTCAAAAAGCGTGATATAATCGAGATAAAACCGTGATATAATCGAGGGTGATATAAACGAGTATTGATATAAACGCATAGTGATATAATCGAAACATTACTGTATTCTGACTGGATAAACTGGGAAAACAATTTTAAGTCCAATAACGCTTAAGACATGGCTTAAATTTGAATCGAAAAAGAACACCCGCTTAAACTGCTGCTGGGACGGTAAGTTATGTTTTAAAATTTTCCGTTGTGTGCAGTACGAAACAAAAGGGTTTGAAATTAGAAAACAAAAAGTTCTGCTGGGAATGTGATTGTTTCCGATGCAATTACACTCAGATTTTTCACGCAGGGGATAAAGGCCGTGTAACTGAAAACCGCGTAAATTAAAAAAAAACGCGTTAATGAAAACCGCGTTAATGAAATCCGCGTAAAAAAACCTGAGTGTACTCTCCTATATAAAATACTACGCTGCTGAACAGTGCAATAACTACAGAAGCACGTTGTCAGATGTCTTACTGATAAAAAACATATAACCGAAATATGAAACATGAAAACCAATAGGCTCTTTACCCTACGCAGCTACAAAGCGCCGTAAACATGGATTAACAAGTTACAACGCACACGTATGCATAAAAATAAATATATGTTTTTCAAACGCAACACTCTTAAGCAGCACACACCGTATTGAATTGAATCCAAACCACCCCGCCCACCCACTTTGCAAATCATTCTGTGACACCGTGCTGGTACCCGAAAAATCCGCACACGGCCACCGCTGCCGAAAATGCATGTAGCGTCTACCGCTTATTGTAGTGCCCAGACGCTGCCGCCATGATCTTACCCGTTCGACATAAGAACAAAAACTGATTCAAACGGGTGCGCGTCACCTCTATTTATAAACTAACCGTATATGGTTTAGTCACTTAGGTGCGAGTGTGTGCAAATGCCAACGTTGCCGAAAATCGATAGCGCTTATTGCATCGCCCGGAGACGATGTTGCTCGTATGGGATATTAGCAACAACTGATTTAAACGGACATGCGTCGCTTCTATTTATGACTTTTCGTGTTTGATTGAGCGACTAAGGTGCCTTCTAATGATGGCTGTGTCTGAGAAATCTGCCTCACGATTGGTAATTTTCCCGTTTTTCGTGAACTTTTTAATTTTACCAATTTCCAAAAGTCTACTTTTATTGGGGAGATATTAAATTATTATTATAAGTTAGGTGTTTCTGAATCGATTGGTGTATGAATGATTAAAATCCATCTAGTAATATCGGAGTTATAAGCATGCAAACCTTACATAGTTTCGTTACATGGGAGATAGTTTAGATTTTAGAATGACACCTAGCCCCAGATAGTGGAGTAAGACATTTTTAATGTCAAAATATTTTTAAGTTGCTAGCTTGTAGTACTCCTCTGTATTTGTGAAATTATGTTGTGAACACCGGAAATAAAAGTGATTAGCAATAAAATATATAGCTTTCGTGAGCTGGCAGTATATTTTCCAGCTTTCTCATTACAAAAACAATCTACAATAGTATTTTTAAGTAAAACATAATTTGGGCATCAGAGGGTTAAGGCTCATCACCGCGTACTCCCCGTGATCAATTACAATTCGAACAACTGTGTTACCGTTCTGAGGATGGCAGAAAGGAAACAAAAAAGTAGGCTGAAACGTAAACGGTAAACTGTATTCTTTTTAATTAATTATCACAGAAAAATATCAACTGAAAAACGGTATCATTCATGAACGGTAACTAAAACCTGGAAACAATTCGAAGAAGTGGAATCCGTTACACATGATACCTGGATAAATTACATCGCGGGTAACGGTGTTATTGTGGGGAGGATGCTTGCCGAAGGACCTATCCCTATTGCTGAGGAGAATGCATCACAACCGATTGACATCATTTACGGAAAGCCGATTCGAAACACAATCTTCAATACCATCATCTGTACTACAAATGGTTGCCAATTTTGGGGCAGCTGTTCAGGCCATACAAACAACTGTAAAAGAAGCATCCAATAGCTCCAAATTAACTGCTATCACCAATTACGACGGATTTACGCTGGTGACCGGTAATGCTGTAGGCAAGGAAGAACATCTGATCATAGGCATCAAGATAACATTAACGGTAATGTCATTGACGTGAATAAGAGAAATTGATCCCCAAGATGCAGTAGATGAGTAGAAAAATCTTTCCACTCCGCGAAAGAAGTATGCAAAGGGGAATTGAAAGTTGCGTGGAAGAGATCCGAAGGACACTCACTAATATTTGTTTTTGTTTTATTTTATTTTCACATATGGTAACTTCTTAAAAGACCCACGGTTCCGTGATGTTACCGCATTAAGCCGTGTTATATAAACGAATTAGATAATAAAATGAAGAAAGCATTGAATTTATGCTGATTCAGCTAAATAAATGTTTTTTTTTGTTTCAAGTGTGTCTACGTTTATGTGTTGCTGATCAAGTTCAACGGCTTCGTGTGTTTGTTTATACTTGCCAAGTGTAATAAGAATGTAATAAAAATTTCCACAATTATATTGAACATAACCAGCTATCGCATCATAATTTGAATACAAGAGAAAGGTACAAGTTTGAGAGTATATTAAATTGTTGAAACCTGTTGAAACATTTACTAGATCACTTGAAAAGAACAGGTTGGGGCAAAATTTAGGTTTCTTTAATAGATAGGTTATATAATTGCTCTGAAGATCGATTTTTTACCGAGGTCCGGATGGCCGAGTTTCATGTTCCATTCGATTCAGTTTATCAGCAAATGTCAGTGTGTGTACTGTGTATGTACTGGGTGACAATAAATAATATCTTTTCTTATAGTATGGTTTAAAAATCTTCAAACGCCTTGCCTGTGCAGTATGTAACTCACTTTTGTGTGAAACTTTAGGTCATTTAGATCATCTGTGCACGTGAGCCATTTGACTCAAAAAATCCAATTGGACAGTGACTGGCGGTGAGCTGCCGAGTTATTTAGCTCCCGTCGATATCTGCTCCGATAGGTCCCTGCGATGAATTTACCCTAGTCCGACTGAGAGTTCCTCGTTGGCGGTATTTTTACCGACACCGAAGCGTGGAGGTCAGTCCGACGATTCGGTATGTAACGCAGCTTCCGGTTCGTTAACGCTTCCACCACGTACCGCTGGTACATCGACGCGGATTTAGTCTACTCCACGGGGAACCGGTAGGATGAGTTTATTCAAATTGTCAGCTCCACCCTACTAGTATCTGTGCGACAATGATTTTCTACGCTTAGAGCCGACATATCGCTTCACACTTCCCCGAATCAGGGGTACTCAAATACCACGTGCTCCGGCGTATCTTCAACACATACATAGAAACACATTTTAAGACAGGAGACGGGCATAGCGTAGTTGGTAAATCGATTGGATTGTAGGCAGCTCACCTGGGTTCGGTTCCCAACCCCGCACATAGTGTTAGAGATTTTTCCAAAAGAGATTTCTCTAACCCGGAAAGAGGCGATGACCCTAAGGTTAAATCCTCTATAATCAAAATAAAAAAAACATTTTAAGACGTTGGGCTCAAGTTCTCAATGTGGCCAGAAAACGTCTATTACGCTCCATCACCTAACATCACTCTTGTTTCAGTACACGCATCGATGTGATTGATATGCCTCCAGCTGTGTTTTGAACTAGCTGCAACACTTTGCATTTGCTGCCAGCACCACCTTATTTTGTGGTTAGCTTGCTGTAACCTAAAACCATTCAGTTTTCTATTGTCTCTCTTGTAATTGTGAGAACGACGTCATCTACGAATCCAACTAATTCGACTACTATAGGCAGCTTTAGCGTTAGAACGCCATTATACATCATGTTCCAAAGTTGTAGGCCAAGTAAAGAGCCTTATTTCACTACCGTCATTACTCTTGTCGATTTCTGTCCCGAATGTGTGTCGTAGACCAGCACTTGGTTCTGAACAGACTACTGCACAGATGTTCGGGTAATCGCATTTTGGGCACAGATTCTGCTATATCTTCCTAGCTGACGCAGAAAAACGCGGTCTTGACGTCTATCGTTACTACGGTGCAGTAACAGCTCCTCCTCTATTTGAGCATCTCTTCTGCCCTGTCCAGCTCGCTTATCTGTAGATTTTATTTTCCAGATTCCAAATTATCTGTTTGACAGACCGCATTTGCGTTCCGTGCATTTCGTTATCCTGTTGAGGATAACACTTGACAAGAACTTTCCGAGAACATGCACCCGGAATATGGGTCTGAATGATGTTAAATCTCTTGGCGGTTTCCGTTGTTTAGACAGCAGCACAGGCTTTTGAAGTTTCCATCTCACTAAAATCAGTAAGCTGAATAAATTGGCCCGATTTGCACGTTCCCCATGTTATTAGGAGCTATAGCTCTTTACTCCAAAGGGTTAGAAACAATAACATGTTTGGGTTTAATTTCCTGTAGATTGGTTCGTCTATATATGAGGAGCAAAATATCCAGATACGCGATTGGAGTACTGCAGAGTTGTTACATATTGAGTCAAACCACGTCAAGTGGTTTTTCCACAAAAAGTCACCGATTTTCATGTTCCTATTCAGAGATATGAAGTTTTTGCGGCGCATTTCGATGATGCCCACGATAACGCACTAGCCACACAGCGCTGTTGTTGTAGAATATTTGCTGGTTAGTCGCCAATTTAAAGCTAGGGCGCAACGACTTGGATAGGGCGCAACAACTTGGATGGGGCGCAACGACATTGATGGGGTACGAAAACTATAACGCCACTATACGTAAAGTGTACCGGAAAATGAGCGGCGTGAATGCAAACATAACGAAAAGTACTAAATTGGTGCTTTTTGCTATGAAGGGTGCATTCCACATAAAAATTAATATCCGATTTCTTCGAAAAAAATTTCTCACACCCTTTAACAAAAAGTGTGTCAATTGTTATTTGTTAAGCTTATTATTCAATAAATTGTACATATACCATAATAACCATAATGATAACTCGTAAACTTTATAATATATGGAAAGAAATTAAAATTAAAGTTGGATTTTTTTATTGAACTTAAGAGTTCGGAAATTAGTATAAACAAATTGAATATTTTTATATCTCGATCCATTTTTTACTTTCTAAATATTTAGAATCATGTTGGAAAGATGGTGTAAAAGATTCATATGGGAGTCTGAATACTTCATGAGATATTTCAATAATACCAATAAAGCAAGGCTACTTTATAGTAGACACCCTGTGATAGAAACTTACAAAATGGTTTGTAAATCTGATGTGAATTTTGTTTGGTGATGGCAATGCCCTGTTTTTAAACATACGCCCTAAACGAACCCCCTGGAACTGTTACTGTTGAGGTATTGGGGCGGTAGTCTAGTACATAATATGCTAACTCTTAACATAGGCTTTGTTCAACAAGCTGAGCCACCCTAGGGACTGAAATATACCTCTATGAAGTGGTTATATACAAAGTTGTGGCGAAAAAGTGAGCTAAGTTCGTGATTTTTTTAAAGTGCTTAATGCAAATTAAGCACTTTAAAAAAATCAAAGTTCCCGAGAGATCCGGTAGCGCGGTTATCGTGCATTCTGTTCTTTGTGCAGAATAATGCGGAAATGCCTCCTTTAGAAATCAACAGGCTGTGTAGCGAAAGTATGAAAATATTTGGCACTTCATGTAAAAATTGTCTTTGTTCCAGTACCGAGTAAATTGGAAGTACTGAGCAAACAGGGAGAAAGTTATCCCGGAAGTCGCTTCTTGTTCTTCCTTTGGTACTATCGATACAGTTGAATTTTACAGTTTTCAACTGAATCGATCATCGGTGTAAATAGGAGCGTGTATTTTCTACTGCTGTTTTCTCCGAAACGATCACATGTAGTACTGGAACAAACCTATACATTGCTCCAAAACAAAAATTAAACCTTGCAGAAAAGTAGTTTTAGAATATTTAAAATAAATCCGAACAGAGAAGATTATTCTTGTGACAGAGGTTGCTTGACTCAGAAAGCAACTTACAAAAATGAAGAGGCATGAAGATATTTTTCGTAATGTCCAACAACGAATATATATTATTTTGTTTTGCTGTATTCCGATGGAAAAAACGTTATGATCGTTTAAATGCGGATATAAAGACTAAATCTTTGATTTTTCCAGAAGCATGAAATTGGTACATAATATAGAATATTTTAATCAGAACAAATATACGACCGAAACAAAACTAATATTTTGGAAACATTGGTCGAGTGGGGGTATGTCGTTTTCAACAGGGATTAGTAAAATATAAGAAGAAGCCAGCTGGCGGATCCTATCCTAGATAGATACCACAACGGCATCTGCAAGCTGCCCTAGCGTGATGGAATTGAGAAGACATTTGTCAATGTCATTCACTTAAAAATTGTAGAGAAGGGCGCTTAGACATGAGCCCTGGGGAAGGTCCACGTAGCTAATTCGTGATGTCGACAAATAACTTTGCGAAAAATACATATGTGTTTCAGACAACAAGCCCCCTGAGTCAGTAAGAAAACTGATGCCATCTCTTTGCTAGCATATGCCATTTGAATTCCTGTTAAGAGCAACGCAAGGCAATCGTTCGTCTCTTTGCCTTTACGAAAGCCAAATTGTGTATCTGACAGTAAGTTATTTGCTTCGGCCCAATTATCGAGACAGAACAGGACCATTTTCTCGATTAACTTCCGAATAGAAGAGAGCATTTCAATCCGTCCATACAAGTTGTAATCGGAGGCTGTTCTTGTTTTTTTTTTTTATGGCGTGGACCTTCACTTGCCTCCAGCCATGAGGGACAAGGTTACTCTTAAGAAACATACTAAATTAATTCAACAAACGTCTCTTGGCAGATTCTTTAACAAGTAAAATTTCATTATGTCTGGTCCTGGGGCTTTATTGTTACATTATCGTCCGCGGGGGGAAGGGGCGCGGTAGATCTTCTGTGCCGGGGCGGAATCCGTACAAACCTTCTTGGCGAAATCGAATGTCCAACTCTCTCGTTAGTACTGTTTCAGGTTCGGTTTCTCTCATTAATCCGTCAACGAACCAGGGACAGTAAGCGTTTGTTGGCTTTCATAAAAATTTTCATTGGCTCAGGTAACCCGCCATTCCGGTTGATCTTGTACGGCGGTGGCCTTTTTCGCGTACACGTTTCAACACTTTTTGTCCCACCACGGGTTGGGAGACCTTCCACGAGAGTTCGCGTTTGGTACACGTTTTCTGAGCTTGAATAGCGGTGTCGAGAATAAAGCCACCTAAGAAGCCGTACTCTTCCTCCGGAGGAAGGTCTTGCATGGACTCGAGTTTACCGGATGCAGGATGCTTAGCTCTTCCAATCACTATTTCGTTTGAGGTCAGACGAAATATTGATTGTACTCGTTTTCCTTAAGCCGTTAGCAATAGTGATTAAAATTGACACAGGATCGCTGCCGTGTCGATCAGGAATTACCTTCCACATGCAATCTAACCGAGTCGAGCAGAGGGACAAGTCTAAGGAGCTTGGGCGCGCTGGGGGAGCAGGGATCCGTGTCATTTCACCGGTGTTCAAAATTGTCAATGGAGTTATCACAAAGTTTTTGGAGTGAGGTAGATTTCGATTATCATTATCATGAAAGCAAACCCATGCTATGCCGTGGGAGTTAAAATCAACTAAAACTAAGTTCAGTACGGGAAAGAGTTCTGCATTGTCGCAAGATCTTCAATGCCTGGTGTCGAGGGAAGGTTAATTCTATTGAAAAAATAGCACGTTTTGATCCCCAAAAGTACTCTTCCGTTAGAGTGTTCTCGATCCAAGCAAATAAAATTAAAATCTATTTCTGATGTACGTCATGTTTCGCATAATAAATTTTAAAAGGATCGAGTTTCGGGATAATGTTTTTTAATGCTACTGTTAAACAGTGATCAAATCCGTGACCTCGTTCGAATTAGCTATCGAAGGATACAATCGCTGAAAGGAGGGGCTATTTTGCAGTCAACTGCATTAAGAATGTTTTTATTGCAGTGAGAAAGCTTACCAGGATGCTTTTAAGAGGGTGTTCTGTATCAATATGGTCCACAGTGCTGGGAACTTCTTTTCTGAGCTCAGGTTTCGGAGACCAGGAGCTGTTTGCTTCGGTTTTGCACCAGTAAGTACTGTTATTTTGGAGGACATTGAAGAGACACCTTCTGAACATTACAACGAATCTTAGGAGAGGAAAAGTTCCTCCTTTTTCTATTGCTTCTAGGCGCAGCAGAAGATGTTCCCTCCTGGTGTTCATCAGAGTCACCATCGTCAGTAGACAAGCCAGTATAGATTTTTGTAGAGACTTGTGGCTTAGCTATTTAAAGCAGCATTTCTGCGAAAGATCCCTTATAGGGTCCCTGAAGGGAACTCTTCAGTTTCTCTCCGCACTGTATCATCATGTCGGGAGATTATGTTGATTTCCCCACTGTAAAGATACTTTTCGACACCCCTCCCCCAGGAGTCATCCACATGATTCTCATCGCATTTCCCACAACGAACCTTATTGCTACAATGGGAGGCTGTGTGTCCTGATTGTTTACAATTTTTGCATTTCATTACCCGTGGCACAAAAAGGCGAACAGGTAGACGATCATTGTCAAAGAGGAGGTAGGTAGAACAAAACCGACGAAGGTCACCCGATAAGAGTCTAAGTTGACGTATGACGTATTCCTGTCAGCTGCCACTGATGTTGAATGCAAACATCCTGTATCTTCCCTGACTGAAGCATGGGGTCTTTAACCCTTGATAAGGCCGAGAGTTTGGGGCTAATAATAAATGTTATATTAATGGAAACACGGTTCTTTCACTTAGTTTAGAATCTACATTTATTTCGTAATAAAAACTGTTTTGAGAAAGGTGGCGATATAGTTGCCACCGCCCGGTAAACACATTTTATGAAACTCTGTTTCTTAAGAATAGTACAGGAAGAAATCCAAACGAAAGCTTAAGCTAGCTACCGTTATGCCCGTTTTTATGTAACCATTTTTGTTATTGCTAGATTCACTGTTTTTACCTCCATCTCTGTTCAGGCCAGTGCTCAGGACATTTTTAAGGGGGTTGGTTTTATTCGTTTCTTACAAAAGAAGGGTATAGCAACCCTCAAACTTTGAAGATCTTTTCTCAGGTCTGGAGGCCCTATTCTTTTGTATCAATCTACTCAGCTCAACAAATTGAGACAATGTCTGTTATCGAGAAGGAATCTTGAACAGACAGTGCTGCCTGTGGCTCATGGTAGTGCGGATTACTGCAGTGATTTGTAGTAAGCTTACCGACTAAACCTAAACCTCTTGTTCCTTCCAGCCTTCAACTTACGCAGTCACCGTTAGGTATTACCTCAGTAGGGATTGTGTGTTTACTCTTTTTATATTGTGTTAATTGTTCGTAGATTTCCCATTGCTGATGTTTTTTGCTTGCTGTCCAACTTTCGCGCTATATCTAACTTGCTGATGTCTACTGTAAATATCGTCACCTGCCGAGACGCGAAACGATCCAGAGGTGCTGACCTTAATGACCGACATGTCTTTACAACTACCTTTCTTGGCGCTAGTCGTTTCGAATTATCCTATTTAGCTGGTGCTGAGCAGGGTACTCTCACAGGAATAGGAATTTTTGCTTACCGATTCCCGTTTTCGTAAACCATTTAGCTCTCAGGCACTAGGACAGACCACAGGCGGTGGCATTTTTTTGAATGATCTTATTCCGATTTCTCTGACTTCGTGTTGTTTGTTTGTTGTTTTTCATCCATAGCTGATGTTGCAAGCTCAGAAAGAAGGGAAACATTTCAAAAGTAATTCAAAGCCTTCATTGGAATGGGTTTGAGACAACTATATTGCCACCTATTTAGATTCATTTTATTTTGATCTTTGTATTTTTTGCAACTCAAGAACCGCGTTTTCGGATAAAAAATACTTGTTTTTACAAATTTTGATCACCAACTTATAGGGTGTAGAGTATTTTATTCAAAATCGAGTTAATTGTATTGTCCATGCAGGAAAAGAAAAGGTGACAATATAGTTGCCACTGTCTTATAAAGGGGTAAAACAGCTAACATGAGGACGACCGCGTCACATTCAACCCGATTAGATGGTACATATACACTATACTCCTTTGCAAAAGGCCCGTAGCCAGCAATATAATTTGCGTGCTTCAAATTATTTTCCTCCACCAGAAGCTTATCAGGGCTAATTATTGATGTTTCTGTTACCGCCGAATATTGCTTCATCAGAACTCGAAAAATCTGCAATAGATCCAAACATTTCTTGTCTTCGGTCCGGAAAAGTTTACAAATGGCCCGGTTGCGGAGGGTGGGTTCATTTTTAGTCGGGGAGGTGATTTTATTGCGACATCCATCTCGCCTTGAGGCAAACCATTATCAACGAAAGCCGTTTTTGCACGGGTTGTATTATAGTCATGAATGAGGAATATACAGTCGTGATTCACTGGTTGGCCCACAGCCTATGTCCAACTAACGAATTTGATTCGCTAGTTGGACCAACTGACAAATGTCAAAAACTCTCCAAAGAAGACGTTAGTAGTGTAAAAGATTAATAAATAGATTGTCAAAGCAAATTTGACATGAGATTTTGGCGTTCAGATGTTTTTCAGTTGGACAAAGGTCCAACGACACGGCACGAAATATTATCTGTCATTCTGCCCGAGACTTGCGCGCTATTCATTCAACTTTCAGCCAAAATATCTTATGAAGGTTGCAATGATGTTCGGAAGGATTATTTGAAAACATCAATACCATGAAAAAATCATATAGGATGAAATACTCTTGCTTATAACACTAAACTTTTGCACTCTCTTCCTTTTACTACGTGATGAAGCTACAATATGCACATATTTGTATCACATATACTTATCTATACATCACACTTACTTTCACTTTGAACACACGTACATATTACATTTTCAATGATAAAGTGCAGCGAAAATTATTTTTTATTAATTTTTTTTTGAGGACCTCACAAAAATAGGTCTTGCCAAGAACCTTCCAAACAAGTATTCTAAACAAAAAATATAATTTTATTGGTTTTGTGATAACTCAGAAAAGGTATCTAAAGCTTTTGGTATCGGTTTTAATCATACTTCTCCTACAGGTTAAACCATTTAAAATTTTATTAGCCAGAAAATTACTATGAGATGTTGTTCCTCTGTCATAATAATAATTTTATAATGAGAGGTTGGTTAACTTGTTTGCAATATCAGCCAGGGTATTCAGATAAATTCAATTTTCTTGAACGATATAGACACTGTGGGTATACAGAATAACTTTTGAACCAGAAGTCGTAGCCTATTACTTTTCTTGGAAAAGTTGTACACTGTACTAGTATCTGCCGGAGTTAGCATTGTACATTTTTTAGAACACATAGGAAACTGTCTACACAAATTTAAATATGAAAATTTGTGCCACCCTAGTAGTCATATGTTTGTTAAACATGTATGTGAAAATAGTTAAAACTGACGAAGCTACGGCATTTATCTTGAAATGTATCCAGTGAAAATGTAATCGTGCACAGAGCATTCACACGATTGATTAGTTTAGAAATATTTCCTAAATTATGAACGAAGGGTTTTGCATACAAAGATGAATAACTTTTATAAGCATAAAACATTATTTTCATCCTAATTATTAGCGAATTTCCTCAAAATTCCACGCGGCCTTTCCCGATTGAAAGGAACGGCCGCGCTCCATGATACGCCGCGCTTAGCCCATCTGTCATAATATCGCGATTTTGCATAACGAAGGGCTAAATAAATATGAACCAACAGGTCTGTGCCCCAAATGGAGAAGGGCTAAAGGATAACACATATTGTTCCAGAAAACAGCACTGCGTTATACAACGTTTTGTGCAGGTTGATTATACCAAAGAGAATAGTGAAAGAGACGCAGAGTGAAAATCAGTCAAAACGGCAACACTCCCTTTACGATGATTTCAACACTAGAATTTGGCAACCGTTTCCAAAGGCAGCACTTTAAATGACTCCTATTATATTTTGAAAACAAACCTTTTGTCGATCGTTGAATTTGTATATCAAACGATGTGCATTTCGAAACAAAGAGATGAAATAATTCTAAAACTTGTTTTTACTCATACATAGACTCTAGAATGCACCTTACAATCACGATTGCACTAAATTCTGACGAAAATTCAATTTTTTTTTGATAGATTTACAATACTTATCTCCTCCAACTCAGGCATGAGTAATGTTTATTTACATTGCACGATTGGTCTGCTCAATAAGGTATTTTTGGCTTCCCACTATTCGTCTCTTTTCCTATTCTCTTTGGATTATACCAGGTGCAAGTGGTGCCAAATTCACAACGTTCATTCTGAATTGAAAAGTCCTTTTAGATTACAGAATTGATAAAATTGGTTAAATGAGATAAACTAATCAATCAAATTCTGTTTTAAAAATTGTGCTTGCGTTTAAAACAAAATGGGAGGCTTATTATTACCGCTACATACTAAATTTCAAGCGCAAATAGCAAATACAATTGCTAGTTACACCAAAAGCTTACTGGCAACCTTACAGCGGCATTTAAGAAACAGTTGGTGCGGCGTGTACGTTTCAGAGAATCTCTCAATAAAAATTCCAACGTATAGGACGAACTTGTTAATAATTATTGGAGTATACCAAATACCAAACGTAGTTAATTTAATCGTGCGTGCAAACGCGAAAAAGATGGGAGCGGACTTGGTGGACACAATGTCAGAACCACCACAACGAATTCTCTAGACTATAAATGGTATTGGTTTTAAATTTCAAAGCAAAAACGTGATTGGAACACTTCAGCGAACAACCTGTTTTTTTCTTTTTTCCAATGCGGGGGGGAAGGGCATGTCATGTTTGTTTTTAAACGACTTTTTTCTTCGCTCCAAAGAGCGTAGCAGTAGTTCTGTGTAAAAGTTTGAGCTTAGAGGTGCAAAGAGGCATGAGTTTCGGGCTTCCGAGTTTTGTTTTTTTTCATGAGCTGTATAAGTATAGTCAAACATGAAATTTCAGAAACAACTAACATACCGCGTAGTAGCACAGCACCGGCTGGCTGGCTGGCTTGATTGCAGAGGGGAAGGAGCTATCTGACCAAGAACTTATTTCTCATAACAGTTCGATATGGCTTAAAGCCGCAGGCAAATTACTCTTACGTATGTGTTGGTGACCATACTGACATAAAAAGAAATTCGCGTTAAAATAATTTACCCAAGAGACTCGAACCGACAATCATTGTCTCACCGAAGACACCCCTTTACTAACTGAGCTAACGCGATACATAACAGCGTGATGGCAAAGTGGCATACATAAGTTTCGCTTGAGCGTGAACGATCTAAGCGCAGAGCTTCTGCTCGTGCATGCATGGGTATGGGACATTGCAAGATGACGTCGTATGAGTAAAAATGCTCGAAAAAATGACAGCTCAGCGAGCTTGTTTACATGGACTTCGAATTTTTTTTATTCCGATTCAGTGCAAGTGAGCGTGTCATATCTTCGAGCATTTTTACTCATATGACGTCAACTTGCAATGTCCCATACCCATGCCATGCACGGGCCGCAGCTCAATACGCTTGAATCGTTCACGCTCAAGCGAAACTTATGTATGTCACTTTGCGAAGACACTGTCATGTATCGCTATAGCGCAGTTAGTAAAGGGGTTTCTTTGGTGAGATATTGATTGTCGGTTCAAGTCTTGGTAATTGTTTAACGCGAATTTATTTTTATGTCAGTTGGTCACCAACGCATACGTAAGAGTTATTTACCTGTGACGTCAAGCCATACCGAACTTTTGAATGAGAATGAAGTTCCGGGCCAGAGAGCTTCTTTCCCCTCTGCAATCAAGCCAGCCAACCAGCCAGCTGTGCTACTAACGGTAGGGGAGACCGGGGCTAGTTGGCGGTGTTGTCAGTTTTCATTTTTTACTGCTTTGACTTTGGTAGATCTTGCAAAATAGAACACGTTGCATGAAATAGTAGACTGTTGGCAACATCTCTGAATTTTATTAAAATGTTTGATACGTTGTCTTCATTTCTAGAGACAAAAAAAGTAAAGCGGAAAAGCCGCCAACTTACCCCAGCCTCGGGGTAAGTTGGCGGTATGCATGGGGTAAGTTGGCGGACTGCCAGAAAATAAGCAATTCATTAGGAATACAATCACATAAGTGGTCCATATGGAATGTGCCGATTGTCTTTTCAATAAAACTGTATAGTATTCGACATATCTCATTATATTTCAGTTTCAATACCCTGTCATTTTGACTTCGACGCGTACTCCATATTCAAAAACAAATTTACGAAATTCTTCAGGCGTTTGGCTAAAATAATTGTCCATTTCATTGACGAGAGTTTCTCTTACTTTGGAGTGAATTCCAGAAATAAAAATATATTATGACTATTTTTGCACTATATTAATAGTACCGCCTACTTACCCCGTGTGCGTTACCGCCAACTTACCCCAACCGCATATTTTATAAAAAAGGATTTAAAAAATTACTTTTGGGTATGAATAGGCATAATATCTATACGGATGCTGAAGCCTCTTTTCACGCACTACTGAAAAATATAATCGTTCGGGACCTTAAATTACACAAAATGTTTAAAATTAAGAAAATTTACAAATTATGCTCAAAAACACAATTTCGTCCACAGCTTCTACAAAACATAATGTTTCGCAACAAAAACACATTGGATAATGCGTTTCACATTACTTAAGGTACACAACGAGAGACAACGCTTTATGTCTAATAGAAACGGAGAAAAAGGGGTTCCGCCAACTTACCCAAACCGCCAACTAGCCCCGGGCTCCCCTATATTATTTGTTTCTGAAATTTTATGTTTGACATATAAGCTGATGAAAAAAATATTAACAAAACTCGGAGGAGCGAGAACTCATGCCTCTTTTTATCTCTAAACCCCAACCCTTACACAGAACTACTGCAACGCTCTAAGGAACGAAGAAAACAGTTGTTTAGGGACGATTCATAAATTTCATAACGCTTTTAGGGGGAGGGGGTACGACAAGTTGTGACATGTTGTGACATAGGGGGAGGGGGAGTAAGCTAGATAGTTACGTAATATGTTTTCACCGAAGAAAAAAAAAATTCAATGAATAACGTAATAGAAGAGGGGGGGGGGATGGAGACATTTGTGACAATTTGTTACATGGGGGAAGTCAATTTTGGGCAATTTTAACGTTACGTAATTTATTAATGGCCCTTATCCACAAGCATGACATGCCCGGCGCATGTGCACCGTATTGTCTAAAAGAAAAAGATGGGTGGGTAATGTCTGCGACATAACCGGAGAGATGTAGAATACATAAGGAACACGTTCTTTAAATATTTTGATACTCATTGGAATTTTCGGACAAAAGGTGATTTGGGCGAGGAATATTTCAAATTATTCTTTACAAAAATGATGGTGGTCCTGAAAAGGACCGGTTTTGTTGGCGTTGTTGGCCTTGGTGAGGGAGATGGCTAACGATGAAATTAATTGTTAGCATGAGGAAGTCGCGTAGTACTGGCCAATGGAAGAACAGATAATAATTGATTCCTGAAAATCAATTTTTCTTTATTCATGTAAATTATACATACTTACAAATCTAACAGAAGATTCCTGATCATATTTCTGAATCATTAGTGCGAACATTGTGTAATTTGGTTAAGTACAATGAAAGTTACAAACTTTCCAAACTCGACCTTCTGTTCCTTCAGAAATATTGAAATGGGGTGTCTATATTAAACCGTTAGTCGTGGTCACAATAAAAAAAGATGGGTGGGTAATGTCTGTCACATAACCGGAGCGTCGTGATTTCAATTCGAGACGTTAATTTAAATCTAATAATATTCAACAGAATCACGTTTGAATGGGAAATTTTCAAATAATTCTCTATGGTAATAATGGTGGTTCTGAAAAGAACCTTTGGTATCGGCATTGGTGTTGATGGTGATGCGCTGGATCGTTGGATATTTTTGGCATGATAGTTACGTGCCTGGCGAACTGTTTTGTAGCCTCGAACAAAACGACAAGACTCTCTTCTTCGGGTACCATTACGGCTGAACTTTATAAACTTAGCTCGACTTTGAAATCCTGCACAATCTCACGAATCAGACACTAGTAGAGCCATTTTGTTTGCTACTAGCACGGAGCTGCACAAAAAAACCATTTAATGCAGTTAGTTCACGGGGGCTGCCAAAAAGCTTGAATATAAGCATGCGACTTCAACGTTTCTCTTAAACACATGCAACAACACATTCGTTTTGGTAATACTGATAATAACAGTAGAAAGGAATGGAAAAGCAGTGCACGAAACGAGCGAGAGGATAATTTAATTTTTTGTTCCGTGTGCAAGCTACTTCTTTCCACACAACGTATTATGTTGCTTGTTGAAAATTTGCTACACACCTTAAAATGAAAGTTTCAGTTTAACTCTCACTAGAACACAATTGATTGGTCCTGAAAAGAACCGTTGCTTTTATTGTAATTTACGCCCACTCCCACAAACCGACCAAGTAGGCATCACTGGCTTCATTACGGCTGAGTTTTGTAAGCGTAGCTCGACTTTGAAGTAATACACAACCTTACGAACCAGACGCTGGAATGTTAGCCAGCGGATTAGTTGCTCCGTTGCCCTTTAGTTGGGGCGAAATACTAGCACGGCGACAGTTCCTGATCGGTAGTTGGTTGCGATGGGCCACCAGTAGCTGGGGCACTTTTGCGGACCGTCATCATCGCCAACTGCTTTCCTCCGGTGGACTGGCTGCTTGCTAGTGCTTGAACGAATACGAATGATGAGAAAAACCGACCGACCAATATTCATATATGAAAACACGAGAAAGCACTACTATCGCTCTCCCGCTCGTTTTCGTGCCATTCCTGTGCCTTTCCTTTCCGTTCGGCTACCAATACTAGCATAACCAAAACGAATATTCTGTCCTTCCATCGCCTTCAATTTAGTGGCCAGTGCTAGCAAACTTGCATGTTCAGTTTTTCATTAACAACATTTTCAATATTTTCAAAGAATGTTGCAGATTTGAAAAGAAGGAAGGAGAAGATTTTCACAAATTTAATTTTTTTTGTCTTATTTGTTAGCGCTGATAAAGGCTATTTAGTTTGCTACTAGCAAGGAGCTGCACAAACTACTTTGCACGTTCTATATTTTATCAATACTAGAGAGGATCAATAAAATAATTCAAATTGTAATAGCGACATGCAATTGTGGCAACACTGGCCAAGAGATGGTGGGGGAACACGCACATTCCTTTTAGTTATGATGGTAGTAGCAGCAGAAAGGAAAGGAAAAGCAGTGCACGAAAACGAGCAAGAGAGGATAATTTAAATTCTCTTTCTTTCTTTCCACACATCGTATTTTTTATATAGCTTTCTGAAAATTATTTGTTATACACCATAAAATGTAAATTTCAGTTTAACTCTTATTACAACACAATTAATTGGTCCTGTAAAGAACCGTTTATTGTTTTATTGCGGGAGCATAATTCAGACGCACTCCCCGCGGACACGGTGAGCCACAAAGCACTATTTTGCATCCTCGAACAAACCGACCAAGTAGGCATCGTTGGCTTCTCGGGGCATCATTACGACTGAGCTTTGTAAGCGTGGCTGGATTTTGCAGTCCTGCACAATCTCACGACCCAGACGCTGGAACGATAGCCTACTCTGTTGCCCTTTAGTTGGGGCGAAATTCTAGCAGGTCGACAGTTCCTGATCGGGTTGCGATGAGTCACCAGTAGCTGGGGCACTTTTTCCGCCGTCGTCATTGCCAACTGCTTTCCTTCGGTGGACTGGCTGCTTGCTAGTGCTTGAACGAATACGAATGATGAGAAAAACCGACCGACAGATATTTATATAATCGCGCTAATATGCACTACTATCGCTTTCTCGCTCGTTCTCGTGCCGTGCATGAGCCTTTCCTTTCCGTCCGGCTTCTAATGGCCTAACCAAAGGAATATGCCGTCTTTCCCCCACCAACTGCTCTCGTCAAGCAACCCAATGCGAATAACCATAGGAACAAACATGTAGTGGACCTATATATAAACTTTTCATTATTTTATTGTTCGGTTGGTCCACCATTTTGACGGCTCTGTGCGGGATGGGCTGAAAATTTTCACTTTTCCGAGTCGTTTTCGAAAGATTTTTCAAAACACAATTTTTTGTTATTAGTGCATGTTATACATACTTCAAATTTTAATACAGCATAGAGGAACATATTTGCAACAAATTGGCCTAAAAATCAAATCATTCTGTTTAGTATGATAAAAGTTATTAACGTTCAAAATCTGACGCGGCGCCGCAGCCGATATTTTGAAACGGGACCCCTATATTGAAACCATAAATGTATTCTACATTAAAAAGAGAAGAAACAGGTGGTTCACTGAAGTGTTCTAATCACGTTTGTGCTTGGAAATTTAAAGCCAATGCCATTCTCAATGATAGGTAAGGGACCATTCATAAATTACGTAACGCAAAAATTGCCCAAAATTGTCTCCTTCCTCCCCCCATGTAACAAGTTGTCATAAATTTCTCTATCCCCCTCCCCTATTACGTAACAAATTCCTCGAAAAAAAATTGTTTCGTAACGATCTGGCTTACTCCCTCTCCCCCATATGTCACAACTTTTCGTACCCCCCTAAACGCGTTACGTAATTTATGAATGGTTCCTAATCACCAGATGGAACTTTCTAAATGGAGCCTAACTTTGCAGGGATGATTGCTTTCGACGATAGCATGTTTTTGTTACAGCTCAGCAAAACAAAAAAAAACAAATGCTACAGGCTACCCAAAAAAAAATTTTTGTTGTTAAAATTTCCAAAAATAGTTAAAATTTGTTTAATGAAGATTACCACTAAACACAAACACTTTCAGCTTCAATTTCCTTTAACAGAAAGCTACGATTATTCAAACAATGTGTGTGTATGAAAGGTGTGAGCGTTAGGAAGAAATACTAGTGCGGATGACAACAGACAATCATGTTTTAGTAGTTTTATTTAGATTTTTAAAGAGATCGCCTAGAGGCGGTGTTGGAAACTAGAGGGTTAATTTGATTAAAACCATAATATCCACCAGTAAAATCTAACATCCGGGCGATTAACATTGCTGTCGTTTGTTTTGTTTTTTGTGACATTTGACGTACTAATGAAAGTTTAATTTGTCTTCAAATGCTGTACGTAATCGTACAAATAATCTGTCATAATAAAATGAAGAAAAAATGTATTTATGGAGAAAGTCGCAGGGGATCGGTTTTATTCGTAATTCCCCTAAAATTACTAATCGTAACTCGGTGAACTTATGGCACTCAGAAGAAGTTCATGTATGTTATATTTCAACCAAGTGACTGTCTGTTGGTACGGTATGGTTCGAAAACGCGCTACGGAGTAAACAAATGGTTGGTGGTAATTGGCCGGTTCAAGCCCATTCCGCTACCTCACTGTTTTTTTCTGGTTCTTTTTTTTTTTTTTTCTAATTACGATATGATGTTCATATCGCGATGTTATATTTGAAAGATGCTTTTTGTTAGATATATTTGAACGACACGTTTTACTACATCAGATTCAATGAAAATTTACAGGTTTCTTTCAAATTGATGTAAAATGACTGATGCAACTAGCATAGCAACATAAGTGGCCTTAATGTTCAGATGTTATCGTCATAAACAGCCAGATTTGAAGGGTATTAGTTTTGGCTCTTGATTTTTTTGCTGCCTGTAAGCGGAATCGATAGTATTAATTAATAAGGGAAAGTTCCCGGTTATGGCATATCTGTTATTTCTGGTGTGTTGCACGCTTTATTGCATTTTTGACAAAGTTATATTCTAAGCTTTTAGGTTTATGATGGTATTACCAAATACAAATATGTTTTGTGAATTTGTATTTGGTATTACTATCATTATCGCTGGATGCTCCGTTCAAACATTTTTGGGTTCAATCAAAATGCGCTCCAGGTCCGCAGACTCTGTCTTTCTGGTATTTAATGACAGATATCGCCAAACTTACTCACCTGCAATATACTGCTCATGATCACATATTTGTCATATATTTGGGATTATTAATTTTTATCTAAATGATTTGTGATCATGGGCAGTAGAACTTGCTGCAGTTTGGCTGAATTTTCTATTCAATACTCATTAGCTCTGAGATACTTACTATATCTGAAATTTTAAGCAGAATAATATTTTTTCGAAATTGCTTATGGTAAACGAAATTGTAAACTTTTGGTTGGTTAGTGAACATAAACAGTGTTGAGTTTTAAAATGTTATTTTTATGCTCTGTATTAATAGTGTCTAAACCATTGGTTTTGCGGTTAGTTCGGAAAATTTTCGTTATTTCCAAACGCGTTTTTTCGATTCCAAACAAATTCAAATAGAGACTTACTCTATTCAGTAAAGTCGTAGCTAATTCTAATACCAACAAAGGAATTTGTTGAGAACACTTGTAAAGTCATGAAGAGGTTGATCATGTTATGTTGATGTCGAGATTCTATGTATGAATAAATGTTGGGTTAAGGGACCATCCATAAATGACGTAGCATTATATGGGGGAGGGGGGAGTTTTGCATTTTGTGATGATGTGTGACGACAGGTGGGTAGGGGGTCATGTCATGCTACGTAGGTTTTTTTAAAGGAAATAGGGGTTGACCTGATGTCACGACAACCTTAGCCGTTTCATCTAACTAACATCATTTTTCATTTTTATTTTTTTTTATTTTTGCGGGACAAGGGGGGGGGGGAGAGTTACCGTCAACCTACGTAATTATCAGGGGGGGGGTATTGAGAGTTTTGTGACGAAATGCTACGATGGGGGAGGGAGGGGTTAAAAATCTCTCAAAAAATGCTACGTCATTTATGGATGATCCCTAACCAAATCGGTTACAATATTGTCATGATTTAATCACTGTAGTGTAGTGAGTAGCGTAATGTTTTGTTTGATTAGAAGCATAAGTTCCAGTTTTCTAGCTCCCACTCCCTCAGACCGCCAAAGCTTTAGGGTTTTTTATGTCAAAATTATGATTTTTTCAATATTCAAACCGCAAGTCAATATATTAATGTGATGTTATGTAATATATTTTTGCATTTGCGAAATTGTTTATTAATTACAAATACCTTCAAACTGATCTAATTGACTGACATTGTACTTTGAGGAATCTAATTTTTCGAATTTGCTCAGTATTCTTTTTGTTAACTTCTAATTTTATCAGATTGTCGTATCACAATAATTAGTCTACAGTATCGAAATAGTAGGCCTAGGTCGTATTTAATATTCCAAATAACAATTGGCTTATCAAATAGAATCAGTCAGTAAAAATGATTTTATGGAAACATGATTTTGTGAGGCTAAAAAAGTCACCTTTCTCCTAACGTTACTAGAGGCAAACACTGATTGTCTACCTTTTGAGATACTGCGCGCCATTTGTGGAATTCTGCAGAAACGGTTAGAGATACGATCAAACCGACTAAAAATTCACCCTTTAGGGTAACAAAATTACCTCACCCTGAAAAAAAATTAAATTAAATTTTTTTTTTGTTGGTCGTTATTGGGATTCAATCGCCCTCACCTTTATAATTTTAGCGCGAACATAGCGTTGCTGTCTCTAATATGTACCGTTCGAACCGTTCTGTCCCGCTCCAACGCCCCGTTACCATACCATTAACTTATAGGGTAATGAGCTTATTTTCACCATGTTTCTATTTGCCATCTTTGTTCAACGCATTGGGCGACAATTGAGGCACTAAATCCGAATTTTCGTTGCGCTCAAACACGAGCATTTCATTGTTTTCAGGGCATTTGTGTTATTAGATTGATTCTAATCAACGAAGCAAAGCTCTTGATGCCAATTCATACGCATTCCATCGATTGTAGGCCGAGTAATTAATGAATTAGTGAGGTACCTTCCTTAATAGGGTGAAAATAGGCAATTTACCCTTTGTAAAAGTAATGGTAGTGGGCCTTCTTGTAGATGGATATACTGTATACATTTTTCCTAGAATTCATTTTACATTCAATATGTTGAACACCCAGAATTGGAACTTAAAATCGCAACGAAAGACGTTGTAACAATGGGAAAAATTGACAAGTGCTCTAAGCATCAGATGCTCGAGAAAACATGAAAACCGAGTGACTGTCGATCGAGCCAGTAAGAGACAAAACTATTCTGTAAGAACAACATTGCTGCATTGCCTTACAAGTTGTAAGTTACAATATTAAATCATCACAAAGTGTTAGGAAGTTGATAGAACTGCTGATCATCGGCAATTGTCGCGTCTTCGCGTTTGAATAACTAGATACTTCAATGGTTATCAAAGTTGCTAAATTTTCGTATTCTTTAGTTGCTGTTACTATTCAGCTCTCCCTTGCCGAACACCTGAAATGAATGAATGATAAAATACTTTCATACTTTACTTGATGGGCTATATTGTGTCGATTTCGAAATGTATATATAATTTATTTAGTAACGTTATAGCAGATCAACTTAAAGGACGTGAGTTCAAATCTATGTTTTCTCTCGTTTTTTTATATTGCGATTTTTTTTAAAGCTAAAATAGCTCAAGCCAGTTTACTGTGCATCTCTCCTTTTTTATGTGTTCATTACAGCAAATTAAGTTTTCAAGTGCCGCCAACGCATCATTGTGCAGTCTATTTTTTCTTTGGACGGTCTTAATCCTCAAAAAGGCAAGCTAAAATCGTGGCTTCAACAAGCATTGCTCCTAAGACCCGGTGATATTAAGTCTTTTTTGGCTTTCTATCAGTGAGAGAATTGAAAGCCCGAAAAAGCTCCATCATTTCTGTTCATAATTACAAGTTTATTCAAATTAGAGGATAATTATTGTAACCAGCCGTGCCTCTGAGACCACTTGCCTTTCTGAGGGTTAAAGAATATTATTAATACATATATTTTAAACATGGTATACAACACATAAATGATATGATAGAACGTTTGACAGATGAGTAATTATTGTATTCATCATTAAAGTTGTTTTGAAAAAGGGATATTTTGAAATCAGTGTATCAGTGATTATGCAATGAGAGCAGATGCGTGCCTTAAGAGACATGATCTTCTACAATTAACAAAAAAATCAAAGCTTTTTGAGCGATTTAGTGGAGGGGCTAAGACATGGTCTCACATAATCACACAATAAAGGTTCAAGTAAATTTTATTAATACCTCGGCATGCAAAAAATGGATTGCGTTAAAATCGTTATCAATATGATGGCTTCATTCGTCAGTACAGTATTAAAATTCGCACAAAAAACGGGTGTTACACGCAAGCCAATGATTAAATTTTAAAAGCATTTATAGTATGTTTATAAAAGTGCACGACAAACCTACATGATGGTTGAATCAGTTTATTTGTACCCTGCGTGTTTGGCTAGCGTATCATCTACTGCCCCCACAAACATTCAAACTATTCACTATGAACACCATAAAAGCACCTAACAAGAATTCTTTTTAATCAGTTTGATTTTTCATTGCGCCTGAGCTAGAAAATATACCACAGAAATACGCCATATGCACCTCAGAGAGCTTGGAAGCGCCCTACGAGTTAGGATAGACTATCCACTACCATCTCATGAGCTCAAATACTCATACCAACGCCCCAAAGAGATACAGTATGTGCGCCCCAGAAAATCTGAAAGCGCCCGGCAAGTTAGGATAGACTATTCGCATAACGCCCCATGAGCATACTACCTACCCGTTAGCTCAACATACTCATACTACTGACCCATAGAGCCTGAAAACGCCCTGCAACTTAGGATAGATTATTACCGCCTCATAATCTTAAATACTCATTTATATGCGCCCCAAAGATACTGAAACCGGTTGAAAGCGCCTTGTAAGTTTGGAAAGTTTATTGCCCACCTATCTAATTGCCAGACGAGCCATGGTAATATCATACTACCTCTCCAGCGAGTGTGGAAGTGCTCTGCAATATATGGGAAATTCATACTAGCGCCCAATACAGTCTCGGAGTGCCGTGCGAACTATGAGAATATCGGACTTGCGCCCTAGGTAGTTTAAGAGAGCCCTGCGACCTATGGGAATATCAAACTGGTGTCCGAGAGACTCTGAGAGCGCCCTGCGAGCAATATGAATATCATGCTGGCGTCCCATATAGTCGCTGTGAGCTATGAGAAGCACCCCAGCAAGTGCGGAAGCGCTCTCCGAGCTATGGGAATATCATACTAGTACTCCAGAGAATCTTACAGCGCCCTACGAACTATGAGAATATTAGACAAAAAACGGCCCTAGCGAGTTTAAGAGCGCCCTGCGAACTATGTGAAAATGGTAAAAGCACTCGAGAGAATCTAAGAGCACCCTGCAATCCATGAGAATATTAAACTAGCGCCCCAGAGAATTTGTAAGTGCCCAGTAAACTAAGAGAACATCAGACTAGTAACCTAGAGAGTTTGAATGCGCCCTGCGAGCTATGGGAATATCATACTAGTGTCCCAGAGAATCGAAGAGCGCCCAGCGAGATATGCGAATATCATACTAGCGCCCCATAGAGTCTCGGAGCGCCGTGCGAACTATGAGAATATCGGAGTTGCGCCCTAGGGAGTTAAAGAGAGCCCTGCGACCTATGCGAATATTAAACTGGTGCCCGAGAGACTGAGAGCGCCCTGCGAGCAATGTGAATATCATGCTGGCGCCTCATAGGGTCATATTAGCACCATAGGGAGCTTTAGAGCACCCTGTGAGCTATGAGAAGCACCACAGCGAGTGCGGAAGCGCTCTCCGAGCTATGGGAATATCATACTAGCGCTCTAGAAAATCTTAAAGTCTCGGAGCGCCGTGCGAACTATGAGAATATCGGACTTGCGCCCTAGGGAGTTTAAGACAGCCCTGCGACCTATGCGATGCCCGAGATACTCTGAGAGCGCACTGCGAGCAATGTGAATATCATACTGGCGCCCCATAGAGTCATATTAGCGCCCTGTGAGCTGTGAAAAGCACCCCATCGAGTACGGAAGCGTCGCACCCTGCGAATTATGTGAATATCGTAAAAGCGCTCGAGAGAATCTAAGAGCGCCCTGCAATCTATGAGAATATTAGACTAGCGCCCCAGAGAATTTGTATGCGCCCGGCAAATTAAGATAACATCAGACTAGTAACATAGAGAGTTTTGTAAATATCATCTTAGCGCCCTGAAGAGCTTGAGAGCGCCCTGTGAGCTATGATACTACGTATCACACTGAGGCCCTAGCGAGCATGGAACCACTCTTCGAACTATGGGAATATGATACTGGTACCCCAGAGAATCTGAGAGCACCCTACGAACTATGGGAATGTCAGATTAGCGCCCTAGCGAGTTTGGGAGCGCCCTGCGAGCTATGGAAATATTATACTAGCGCCAGAGAGATTCTGAGAGCGCCATGCGAGCGCTGAGAATATAAAGCTAATCTAGAGAGTTTGAGAGCGCCCAGCGTGCTATGGGAATGTTATGCTTGCGCTCGAGAGAATCAAAGAGCGCCCTACGAGCTATGTGAATATCATACTTGCGCCCTATAGAGTCATACTAGCGCCCTAGATAGCCTGAGAGCGTCCAGCGAGCTATGAGAATATCATTATAACACCCCAGCGTGGAAGCGCTCTCCAAGCTATGTGGATATCACAATAGCACCCCATAGGGTCTCGGAGCGTACTGCGGGCTATGAGAATATCAGACTAGCGCCAATGTGAGTTTTAAAGTACCCGGCGAGCTATGGGAATATCACACTGGCGCCCCAGAGAATCTGAGAGCGCCCTGCAAACTATGAGAATATCAGACTACCCTACAGAGTTTGAGAGCACCCTGCGAGCTATGGGAATATCATGCTGGCGCTCGAGAGAATCTGAGAGCGCCTCGCGCGCTATGCGAATATCATACTAGCGCCCCATAGTCATACTAGCGCCCTAGAGAGCTGGAAATCGATTTGCGAGCTATGAGAATATTATAATATTATTATTTTTTGAGCCAAAAAAAAAAATTCCGTTGGCCTTATCATTCTGGAAGGCAAATTTAATGATCCCAGCTAATTGGAATTTTGTGAATCTATTCAAACTCGTAGGGTATTGTCAAACTTCCTGCCGCGCTAGTATGATATTTTCATAACTCACATGGCGATCCCAGACTGTATGGGGCACTGGTATGATATGCTCATAGGATACTCTCAGATACTTGAAAGCACTAGTATGATATTCCCACACCTCGCAGAGCGTTTCAACATTAGTTTGATACTTACAAGTCACGCAAGGCGCTCTCAGAGCTATGGGAATATCATACGAGCAGCCCAGAGAGTCTGAAAGCGCCCTACGAACAATGAAAATATCAAACTAGCCCCTAGTGAGTTCGAGAGTGCCCTACGAGCTATGGGAATATCATGCTGGCGCTCGAGAAAATTTTGAGAGCGCCATGATATGCTGGCTGCGAGATATGTGAATATCATTCTAGCACCCCATATAGCCATACTAGCGCCCTGCGAGCTATAAGAATACCATACTAGCGCGTCAGCGAGTGTCAAAGCGCTCTCCGAGCTATGGGAATATCATACTGGCATTTTAGAGAGTCCGAAAGCGCCCAGCGAACAATGATAATATCAGACTAGCGCTCTCAAGAGTTTGAGATTACCCTACGAGCTATGGGAACAAAATGCTTGCACCAGAGAGAATCTGAGAGCGCCCTGCGAGCAATGGGAATATCATACTAGCGCCCAATAGAGCCATACTAACGCCCTAGAGAGTTTGAAATCGGCCTGGAGCTATGAGAATATTAAACTAGCGCCCTAGTAAGTTTTGGAGTGCCATGCGAGCTATGGGAATATCGTACTGGCGCCCCAGAGAATCCGAGAGCGCACTGCGAACTATAGGAATATTAGACTAACGCCCCAAAGAAGCTGTGAGCGCCCTGCGAACTATGAAAATATCGAACTACCGCCTGAAGAGTTTGGGCGCGCCCTGCGAGCTATTGGAATATCATACTGACGCTCGAGAGAATCTGAGATCGCCCTGCGAGCTATGGGAATACCATACTAGCTCCCCATACAGTTATACTAGCGCCCTAGAGAGCTATGAGAATATCGAACTAGTACCCTAGTGAGTTTGAGAGTGTTTATGCTAGCGCTCCAGAAAATTCGTGAGCGCCCTGCAAACTAAGAGAACATCGAACTAGCGCCCAAGAGAGTTCGAGAGCGTCCTGCGAGCTATGGGAATATCATGTTGGCGCTCGAGTGAATCTGAGAGCTCCTCGCGAGCTATGTTAATATTTTATTAGCGCCCTATAATCATATTAGCGCCCTAGAAAGCTTGACATCGATCTGCGAGCTATGAGAATATTCTACTAGCGCCCCAGCGACCAAGGATGCGCTCTCCGAGTATCATGTAGCGCCCCAGAGAGTCCGAAAGAGAAGAATCTGAGAGCGCCCTGCGGACGATGAGAGTTTCATAATATCCTAGAGAGCTTGAGAGCGCCCTGCGAGGAATATCATGCTGGTGCTCAAGGGATTCTGAGAGCGCCCTGCGAGCTCTGTGAATATCATACTAGCGCCCTGAAGAGCTTGAGAGCGCCTTGTGAGCTATGATATTATATATCATACTGGGGCCCTAGCGAGTATGAAAGCATTCTCCGAGCTATGGGAATATCATACTGGCACCCCAGAGAATCTGAAAGCGCCCTACAAACTGTGGGAATGTCAGATTAGCGCCCTGCGAGCTATGGAAATATCATACTGGTGCCAGAGAGAATCTGAGAGCGCCCTGCGAGCGATGAGAATATAAGGCTACCCTAGAGAGTTTGAGAGCGCCCAGCGTGCTATGGGAATGTTATGCTGGCGCTCTAGAGAACCTGCGAGCTATGTGAATACCATACTTGCGCTCCATAGAGTCATACTAGCGCCCTGGAGAGACTGAGAGCGCCCAGCGAGCTATGAGAATATCGTAATAGCACCCCAGCGAGTGTGGAAGCGCTCTCCGAGCTATGTGGATATCACAATACCCCATAGGGTCTCGGAGCGCCCTGCTAGCTTTGAAAATGACAAACTAGTGCCCTTGCGAGTCTGAGAGCACCCTGCGAATATCATACTGGCGCCCCATAGAGTCATATTAGCGCCCTGTGAGCTGTGAAAAGCACCCCAGCGAGTGCGGAAGCGCTCTCCGAGCTATGGTAATATTATATTAGCGCTCCAGAGAATCTTAGAGCGCTCTACGAACTATGTGAATATTAGACTAGCGCCCTAGCAAGTTTGAGAGCGCCCTGCGAATTATGTGAATATCGTAAAAGCGCTCGAGAGAATCTAAGAGCGCTCTGCAATCTATGAGAATATTAGACTAGCGCCCCAGAGAATTTGTAAGCGCCCGGCAAATTAAGATAACATATTAGAGAGTTTTGTGAATATCATACTAGCACCCTGAAGAGCTTGAGAGCGCCCTGAGAGCTTTGAAAATGACAAACTAGTGCCCCTGTGAGTCTGAGAGCACCCTGCGAGCTATCGGAATATCATACTAGCGTCCTATGAGTTTTGCAAATATCATATTGGCGCCCCAGAGAGTGTGGAAGCGCCCTGCAAGCGATGGGAACATCAGACTATCGTCCGAGAGAATCTGAGAGCGCCTTGCGTGACTTGTAAGTATCAAACTAATGTTGAAACGCTCTGCGAGGTGTGGGAATATCATACTAGTGCTTTCAAGTATCTGAGAGTATCCTATGAGCATATCATACCAGTGCCCCATACAGTCTGGGATCGCCATGTGAGTTATGAAAATATCATACTAGCGCGGCAGGAAGTTTGACAATACCCTACGAGTTTGAATAGATTCACAAAATTCCAATTAGCTGGGATCATTAAATTTGCCTTCCAGAATGATAAGGCCAACGGAATTTTTTTTTTTTTTGGCTCAAAAAATATTTTTTTTCGGTTTCAGGAGCTGGTTAGTCGCCGACTAACCGTGACTAACCGCAACTACAGCACTGTAGCCACAGCCCACGTGCGCTCGACCAACCGACATGTTCAAATTTGCGTTGAGCACCTTGCGGTATCTATCGTTTAACACGCGGCAACTTCTTGTAATGTCTTTGCCAATGTACTGTTCGAACTTTTCATTCCACCAAGTTACTGAGAATAAATTGCGACTATTGTGAAGTATTTTGCCGCATTCCGCATTTATTCAGCTTAACCATAAATTGAAACTCAAACCACCTCGCAAATCGAAAACGAAAACACCGTAGGCTAACAAAATTCATATCTAGGAACAAAAGGACAAAAATATTTTTACAAATTATTGAAGGTGAAAGTTTGCCGCGTCAGTTGACATATTTTTAATTTTTTTTCAGAGCCGAGAAGATAAAAATATTTTAAATTGTTTATTAAAAATGTATGTAAAATGCAGCTATAAAAGCAAATATTCCGTAAATTTATATTAATACGATAGTGTAAACATCATTCTATAAGTGTGCAAAATTTCATTCCAGTATCTGAAGTAGTTTTTGAAATAAAAGAAATTGAAAAAAAAACAATTTTACTGTTTTCAAAAGTATAAAAGCCCATAATTTAAACAAAAAAAAAGCAATTTTGCAAATATATTTATATCAAATATTACTCTCCATGTCCCCTACAAAAAAAATTATTTTTCATGAAAATCGGTGATTTTGTAGAAATTTCGAGGCCCACTTGACGTGGTTTGACTCTATTAGATAATATGTAGTTCCGAATTCGAATTCATAAAAATTATACGAATAATATTCAACAGTAGCCATGTGAAGATTGAATGCTGCAATTTTGCTTGGAGAACAAATTCTTTGACACTTTTGGACTCATATCAGGCATAAATATTTTTGTTTGAGCGCAAGTTTGCAAACTACGCCCATGACTGACAAGTTGGACAGATGGAGTTCAAGAGCAAATTTTGTTTTTATCCGTAGTTCCCAGTCTTATACGAGCGCGCAATTTGATTTTATCTACGAGAAAATGCCCACGCATTACAACTACCTGAAAAGAACTCAGGGGCAGTCGCTGTTGATTGTGTCGATACACCCTGAAAAGTGTGTGTTCAAAAGAAGTTCAGTACTTCACTTTCATCAGTCGAGTATTCACTATTACCAGTTCCAATTGCACTGACATTTTTTTTTTTATAAAATGGAGATAGAATATCAAGATGTTCAGTGGAGTTATTACAAAATGTCTGTTCTGCAACTTTGTAAAAGACGCCTAATTTATATCTCTCTCCGTTCAAAAGTTAGTGTTTGCGCCCTCTATGTAGTCACACTTGAAACATACATTTTCTAACCATAACATAATTCGTATTATGTACCAAAACTCTTCTGAACATACCATTGAGCTAAATCTAACCATTATTTCACAAAAATGGATAGTTCATGGGAATGGAGTATTGATACACAACCATGCACAGCTAGTCCCCGTGCAAAACTAACTCAGACATAACTTCGTTAAAAGATTAATAACTTCTTTTAACAAAGCCGGATTTTCTAGCAGTCTTTAACAAAGTTGAAGACAATTAAATCATCTTTCTTATTTTCACTTACGGTGATATAGGATGCATACAGTGCCACCTAGCGGCGAAAATACGAGCTAGTGGGTTTTCTCCATGTAGTTTGTCGAAAAATCCCATACAATCTTCAGGTCGTTGGTCCGGTAGCTAGACTTGCCCGATTTGCTTCAAATTCGGAGCAAGTGCTCCTGGTGGGACTATAAATCGACGCCGGGGTGGGCCGATAGGGGTCATTTTTTGTCACTCTATTGCATAAGTTTCTATATTAAAATGGTTTCTGCAATATTTACGAACAACAAATCCTACAACATTTTTGTTACATTATAATTGTATAGTTAAACACATAACCTAGTTAAAAATATGAGTCTATATTAGTACTTTGAAAACTGCCACTATTACTATAGACGCTGACCAACACTAATAATTGAACCTATACGAGAATTTGTTATATTAAAAGTATAATAATTGTTTACAATTTCGTCAATCTCATTAATTTTTGACTCTAACGGATAAAATCAATTATCTATAATATCCTACATACAGATACTGACAACCCAGCTACTAGTTTGAATTCACACTGAGGGAATATTTTTGTAAATATGCTGCGAATAGGTTTCGTACAGAAAACTTTCGTAAAACAAACGAATTTTTCGCACATATGATGAATCATTCGTAATTCTACGGAAGAACTTTTATTTTTATAACCAGTTTTTCGTAAAAACCATGGAACGACTTTCGTAGGCTTATTACGATTGTAATTCATTAGCCAAACGAATTGTTTGATGAAATATAGTAAAGCCTTTCTAATATTTACGAGCATCTTTGATAATATAAACAATTTTTTTGAGGAATCCTTAAAATTATTATGCACAAAAATCTATTCGCTGAACGAATTTATTCGTAAATCTGCTACAAATAGGTTCAACCACGGATCCGAGCATTTTCGTGCATTGTAAATAGTTGGTTTCGTTCATTTCACGAAATAAAACATGGTGACTTGAACAACAATTTTTTTTGTAATTTTTCGTATTTAGTGCTCGCAGAAAAAAATTGTAGAATGAAAATAGATGTAAAATTAAATCATTCCACAAATACATGTACTTTTTCAACGGATTTTGATATAATTTTACACGTTGTTTGAAAATTACAGTTTGATTAACTGAATGACCAATTAATTTTATTTCAATATGATTGAAAAATATGTTACCTGGAAGATTATACGGATAAAAGTGCAAAATCATATTTTTTATGCTTTATTTATGTGCATTGATTTTAATTTGATTTTCAATCATATTTTCGATTCAAGCAATATTTGTTTACAACCAAGGCGGTTTACAGGTCGTGTTAATTTCATCATTTTTTGTGTGTATATTACACGAAATTTATTGTCGAAGACGAAACTATTTCTCGTGATTGAAAAAATGACCGATCTCGAAGTCGGTTTGTATACGATACGCGGCCCTTCAGACCAGGATTAGGTTGACGATTTCCAGAGTTATTGCAAAACGTTTCTATATGAGAAAGGCAAAATGATTGTTCCGGCTTATATGGAAGTTTCATATGTAACCGGACGATTCAGTCTATATTTCCGGAACAATATAACCGATCCGTACAAAATTTTGCGGCAGTCTATGAAGGTATATCATTTGAGACTGATTTTGTGAAAATCGGCCCAACCATATTCGAGAAACTGACATGAGTTTGATAATTTTGAGAAATGGCCTTTTTCCAGGGACTGCAATGACCATTTATAATCGTAAATATGACCAACGAGATTTCGAGATGGAGGTGAAGGTATAACCTGGGGTGCACCAGCCATATTTTAAACCTTCTATTTCATGCTTGGTTTGTGATGTGAAAATCGGTTCAAATATCGCCGAATATCTGGTATAGGTTTAGTTTTGGAATATGCCCGATACCTGGGACTTCCGGAATTGTCGATAATGGACAATAACTTCAAAGAATTTTTGATTGGCCTTCACTGGTCTAGAACTGCAGATCGAAGTTTGTAAAAAGTTTGTAAAAATCGG
Source organism: Topomyia yanbarensis (assembly GCF_030247195.1). Lineage (NCBI taxonomy): Eukaryota > Metazoa > Arthropoda > Insecta > Diptera > Culicidae > Topomyia > Topomyia yanbarensis. The sequence goes on along the minus strand of NC_080671.1, from coordinate 225,141,419 downwards.
TCAATAGGTGTGACATTAACTTGCAAGTAAGCAAGTTCCCTGGAGGCATCAAGAGCAGAGCTTAAAAACATTGACCTCCCTGCCTGAACTTGAAACAGAAACGAAATTCAATTCATGCCCGCCGCGATTTCCTTCGTCATTCGTTTTCCCGATACAGCGCATTCTGGTTCGGATTTGTTCGGTTTCAGAAGCAAACTGAATTTTGTTTCTATGATAGCGACGAGAGGGATTATATTGAGCAAAAGTGCACCAGATATAGATTACGCACTTCACTTAGGCTTCGAAAATGTAGAAGATGTCATCTTCTGTCTTCAAACTGTCCACATAATAACAAATAAATGCTTCGGTTTGTTGTATTTCCCTTGCACTCGAGTGTTCGATTTTGCATGAAATTTCAATCAAGTGGAAAGTCAATGAATGAGGGAGGCGGTGAATCTGAGTGTTGGTTTCGGTAAATACAAGCAGAATTGGGAAACTGATTTTAAAATTCCGCAGCACTGATCAAGAAGCGTCATAAGTGGTCATTGTGATCAAAGCTACTTCGATTGGTCATTAGGGATGTAGACTCGCAAATTCAAGTAATGTCGCACATATTTTAATGTGTATTACATCGTTTGGACTTCATGGTGGACTCTTTTATATGAGAATATGCTGTGTCACAGCTTTCTTCAACCCGTAACCCAGGGACCGCAAGTCCGATTCAACACAACCGATCGGAAGGTTGTACCTTTCATTTGTGTAAATAGGTCCAGGCATCTATGAGAATCAAAGGTGACATTATTTGCCTCATGCGCACATACATTCACATATGGACATTTTCCGATCTCGTCGAACTGAGTTGATAGGTTTATGAGACTCGACCCTCCGGGCCTTTGTTAAAACTTCAGTGTTTAGAGCGATTGCATAAGCTACACGAGAATGGCAAAAATATCACAATCATTCTAGTACTCAATTGTTCTGAGCTCTCTAAAATAAAATCGATTTTGTTAGATTGATCTCTTACATATTAAACGTTTTTAAATCCACCTAGTGGTGCAATTGTGCCTTTCTCATATCACCAAACTCTGATTCCATGGCTGGTTATGTTCAATAAAATTGTGGAAATGTCCATTAAATTCTTAGTACACCTTGCACCTATATACAATGGCTCGCCAGCCACGAATTTGATACACTAAATATCGACGCTGTAACATTCGAAACAAAAAATATCATAGTTAATTAGCCTAATTAGCATTACCGTCAAACGGGGTAACTTGCAACAGCGGAGCAACATGTTTCTGTTCCGATGGACAGCCCTAGTAACAATTCAATAACAATACCGTAAAGGGTAGTTTTATAGCCACCGATAAAACATAGATTGCATATCTAGCATGCTATAAAACTATAAATGTTACTTGGGAGACAACGCTAATAATAATGTTTGCAATTTAGCTCCACTTCAATGGTAAGAGCATATCATTAGTATCCCTTACGTACAGATCGAGTATACAACAGTAAACGTTACTGTTAGATATATGATTGCTAACCAACTCAAATATACGCAAGATAACGATTTAACTATTAAAACGATTCATGTGGGGTAACATGAAACAGTAATTTGTGTTATTACCAATACACCTTGAGTCTGCTACGATTAAAATAATCGAATTTATATTGTTGTAAATCACATTTTGAACGTTTAAACTGTAGAACTAGAATAAGGGGCTCACTAACTTCCAAAACTCTCTTAAAGGATTCTATAACATTTTCCCGAAAACCATCTCCCAACAAAATCACAATTTCGAAGCTTTCTCCTTAGAAATATATTTACCAGAATACATCAATTCCCAGAAAACTAATTTCCAGAAAGTACCAAATCCCAGAAAATTACTTGACTGAAAATTCAATTTTCTCAACTAAATTTCTAAAAAAAGTTTCATTTAGATTTTATTCACTTAAATGCTTATTGTGATTACAAAAATAATGAGAATTTAAACAAAGTACACACACCTAAATATTTGAATTGTTATCATTCTTTTGATTGAGTTATTTTAAGAATTATTCAGTTGGCACTTATACAAAAATGTGGTGGTTATGTTTTCGCTAATTCTCAATGTGCTATTCAGAAAGAACTTTTCTATGGCTGAGTAGTTCCTCGGGCTCGGGGAAAGCGTTTTTTACAGTAACAACACGTTTCAGATGGTGAATCGGATTACAAATTGTTTGAAGTAGCAAATTACGTGTTACGACCAAAATTTGGTCCACTTAAACGTGATGCATTTCATTTAAACATTTATTTAAAACCCCTGCGTACCTCTTATTTTGTCATCCATAAATGACGTAGCTTTTTTGTGTGGAATTTTTAACACACTCCTACCCCATCGTAGCATTTCGTCACAAAATTCTAAATACCCCCTGGTAATTACGTAGCTTGACAGTAACTCTCCCCCCACCCCTTGTCGCCGTAAAAAATAAAAAAAAAAGTAAAGAACGATGTTAGTTAGATGAAACGGGTAAGGTTGTCGTGACATCAGGTTAACCCATTCCCCTTTAAAAAAGCTACGTAGCATGACATGACCACCTACCCCCCTGTCGTCACTCATCATCACAAAATACAAAACCCCCCCTCCCCCATATAATGTTAAGTCATTTATGGATGGTTTATAGGAGTGTGCAGAATTTTACCCCTATTCCATTTTACCGTTTGCTCTTCAGTTATAAAAATGGTCTTCAAGCAAGAGGAGCAAAGTTTTGCTCGAGCATTGCGAAAATCCGACCAATTTGCACGAAATTTGGGAGATCGTGAAAGTATACATATGTATCAACAGTCACCAACGTATTAATGTGTTTGAGAAATGTTTGTTGATAGCCAAAATGTGTAGATTGGGGGGAAGTTGGAAATTGCAAACATTTTCAAACAAATGAAATTGTCCAAGATCAATAAGAAATGTCTGGTTTGGCAGCCTATCTGCACCTGTTGTTTGAAAGGCAGCATTTTGATTGCGAGGGCAACCGTCAGCTAGGAATTTCTGGGGAATGAATATCTGGTTATTTGTTAAATTTGGGTAATACTTTTCTGCGAAAGGAAATATTGTTTTCCAAGAATTGGTACTTTCCAGGTAATGGTTTGTTGGAGAATAGTTCTTTCTGCGGAACAACTTCGGTGTTTTAGTTTCTTGACGAAAACTGACTTATAGAATTACCGGTGCTCTTTCTGCATTAGTACTACAATACTTTGCCGATTTTTTATTCTGATACGACATACTTCAGCTCCATATTTCTATATAGAAGAACCCAGAGCCAATTCGAAGGGTTTTCAATGTTCATTTGTTTACTCTTTTTGATTTGGATAGATCGAGCAAAATTGACAGACAAGTGCAGACTATTGCATACAACTCATTGTTTTTTATTTTTGATGTATTGCCTTCAGTTTTACAGATATAAATGTATGATGCGAGAATTCGGTCATCTTACCTATTATCGTATGTGAGGACTTCCACGAAGATCCGTCCGAAAATCTACAAAATCGTGACGACTATTTTATATTCCGATGAAACTTTACAAGTTTCACAGGCATGGAAGTCTAAACATTTTCAACAACCAATAAGATTATTTTGACTCAAGCGCAATTTTTTAAAAGGGCGTAGATGTTTCTACGCGCATTAATTTCTAAATTTTTTGTTCAGTTACTCTATTTTATACAGCAAAACGAGTTACAGGGAATGAATACTCCTTCACGAAAAAAATCACTCCGAAAAAAAATTGTGTCATTTTTCACAAAACCAGAAAATTATATTAAAAATTTAAAATGCAAAAAACCCATTTTTTAAATTTTTTATATTTTGTCAACAGAAACCTAAAGAGAAAAGAAACATTTTGAATGTGATTGCATGATGGAGAACTTTTCAGTGAAAACTTTACACATGTTTTCAAATTTCATACTAATTGCCTGTAGAAAAAAAAACTGTAATTTTATTACAGAATAATAATTTTTGTCATGAGCATTTTAATTTAATTTTTTTCCTATTTAAAAAAAAATATTTTGGCGGCAAATAGCATGAATTATAAAAATATGTCGAAAGTTTTAGTTAGGAAAACTTTGTTTATTAAAAGCTTCTCCATGATCCAAACACACTGAAAATTTTTTGTTTACGTCTTTAAAACGACAAACATTAGAATGTTGATATTCTAAAAAGGCATAATTACACAAATTTATTGTTTTTGTTGGAGCAAAATTCCAAATATCTCGAAAACTATTCCATTTTGGAAGATTTTTGTTAAATTAATTTTGATTTAAAATGATACTTAGAATTATATTCTGTAATAAAATCACAATTTTGTGCGTCAATTAGGACGAAATTTAAATACATGTATAAAGTTATTGTTTGAAAAACTATTTATCGATAAGTTCTCCTTCATGCAATTACATTCAAAATGTTCATTTTCTCTTTAGGTTTTTGTAGACAAAATTTAAAAAATAGAAAAAATGTTTTTTTTGGAATTTAAATTTTTAATATAAATTTTCGGTTTTGTGAAAAATGACACAACATTTATTTCAGTGCATATTTTTTTCTTATAGAAGTATTCATTCCCTGTAACTCGTTCTCAGATAGTTTTGTTGTATAAAATAGCGTAATCGACCAAAAAAATTTGGAAGTTATTGCACGTAGAAACGTCTACGCCCTTTTGAAAAATTTGATTTTGAGGTCGGCCGGTCTCTCATGGAATCCCCCAGGAAGAACCTCATGAAATTTCAGAAATCGAATTCGTATTTTTGATGCCAAACATCTTTGAAATGTATGAAACGTCGAGATTTTATGTTATCTAAAAAAAATTGTTTGATGAAAATCGATTTTTTGGGACTTTGCCGATTTCGCACCTTTTGTGCAACCAATGCAAAAATCAATTTTTTAAACGAGGCCCGGAGGGCTGAGTGTCATTTACCATTCGATTCAGTTAGTCGAGATCGGAAAATGTCTACAACTATGATGTAAAACATATTAAAGTGGGTTGCGGGTCTGAATCATTATTGATTAATCAAGACAGCTTTGACTACATTGACCTCCGGTGGAACTCGCCAAGTTCCTAACCCAAGTAACAATTGAAGTTTTATAGCACGCTGCAAGTGCAATCTATATTTTATCAGTGCCTATAAAACTATCACAAAACTACATTTGTTACTAGGGTAAGCTAATATCACACCTATTTCCCAGCAAATTTTCTACCGATTTTTGCAAATTTATTTTCAAATGAAAGATACAGTAACACCTTTGACAGCAGCTGAGTTTCATTCGGTTGTGACTCTTGGTTCCGAAATTACAGGTTGATTGATAAGGTTACACTGGAATTTCCCATATTTCCAATCTACCACACGGGGTGCACTGGGGGCGTGTCGGGCTCGAATGGTGACGCTGCCATTAATACCGACTAAACTCCATTGGGCTCCGCCATCATTCCTCCCAGGAACTACCTCTCGGTATTACTTCTGGGGGGATGGCTGTACTAAATGTACTCATTCACTCTCACTCACGCGTTCATACGTCCTGTATGAGGCTTACTTGGATGCTCTCTCAATCGCACTTTGATTCACTCTCAAACACTCCCACATGAGGCTGACTTTTGTGCTCACCTTTTTCGTTCCTTGCGAGGCTGACTTGTGTGCTCACCTTACTCATTCCTTGCTAGGCTTACTTTTGTGCTCGCCCCACCCATACCATGTGAGGCTGACTTGGGTGCTCACCCTATCACCTGATTCACTCTCGATCGTGCCACTCTATTGTACCTCTGTCACTCCCCCTGGCATCCCATGTGGGACATTTTTCTTAGGCCCCACTTCTGACATACCATGCGAGGCTCACTTGTGTGCTCACCTTTTTCATTTCTTGCTAGGCTGACTTTTGTGCTAGCCTCTACCATACCATGTGAGGCTGACTTTTGTGCTCACCCTTAACATGCCGTGTGAGACTGACTTGGATGCTCACCCTTTCACTCCTCTGCCACGCCATGAGGCATCGATAGCTAAGTCCCAACATACTACGCTACGACCCTCCCGTCTTGGCATGAGGCAGTCCACTTATACGCCTATGCACTCACTCTTCTGTCTTGCTTCGGGGTGGCTGGGTTACGCGGTTACCAGTCGCTGCGCCAAACCTGCCTCGGCATGAACAGACCATTCACTCCCTTTTTTGCGCTTGGCCTTTTTCGCTCCAGCTAACCAATCACTAGTTAGCCGTGCCCGTCGTCTGTTGCTCGGTTCGCCAGATTACCTGTAGCCTACTGGCAATCTGGATGGTAGCAGCCGAGACTGCGTTCCACTTCTCCACCGATTGACACATCCGCTGAATAAGGGTATCAGGGGTTAAGGGTTTTCATCTATCGGGGAAACGGCACTCGTCATCGCATCTCTGCATAGCTAGCCTGAACATGTTCGGGTTCGCTATGATCGCTGCCTTGAGAGCGTTGTTTGGAACTCCATCCGGCCCTGGAGCTTTGTTCATTGCTAGGGATTTAACCACTGCGAGTAGTTCTTCATTCGTCACTGGAGCCACCATTTCGGCCGTGCCCGCACTGTCTCGTAGTACAGGTCGAGACGGGAAGAGTACTTCGATAATCGTTGCCAACCGGTCCGGAGACCATTCTGGGAGTGAGGAGCCCCCTTTGGTCTTGGCCATCACAATCCTGTAGGCGTCACCCCACGGATTCGCGTTGGCACTCTCACACAGATTGTCGAAACATGCTCTCGTGTGGAATTTCCCATATAAAGCGTTACAATCGTAATACCTCAGAGGCTAAAAACTATTGAAATGGTCACCAAATTACTTCGATTCACACGTCTAGGTTAATGATTGACAATCAAAAATTCTTGGAATATATTGTCCACTGTCGACGATTCCGGAAGTCCCAGATTCCTGGCATATTGCACAATTGAAGTCACTGAAGTGATGACTGAATCGATTTTCTCATACCAAGTCTCAAATGGAAGGCAAAATTTGCAGTTGAGTATTGTGTCGCCATCCCTCTGTCCCTCCCCTTGCCCTTACACCTCTCTCCTTCATCACTCCTCTCCCTGTGGACCACCCTCATACGCGCATTTCCTTCGTCCACCCCATATACCGAAATAAGATGAAGGATTTCTGGCACATCATCCACTCCCACTCTACCAACCCCCTACCCCCATCACTTCCAAACATATTCCATCAACATTTCAAAATATAATCACATGAAGATAACATTGAACTCATGCTGATTAAGCCAATTAAATATTATAATTTTTTGTTTAATGTGAGTCAGTGACTACTTTCGTGGTAGTCATGGAATACCTGCTAAGTATAATAAGAATGTAATACACATTTCCACAATTTTCTTGAACAAAACCAGCCATGATTTTTTGGTACTTTCGATCTGTTTTTTGGTTGCGAATCTTTGTTTGGCGTAGAAAGCTGTTATCCTGTGTGTTTTTGAATTTGAGTAGGGGAGACTGAGGAGACTTGATCCCCTTTTTTATTTTTCAGTCCAACTCCGTGGAATGATAAAAAACTATGTATTTTTTTTTTGAAGTTTTATATTGTTTCTAGGGATTACTAATAATCATAAAAAAATTACATGGAAATATTATACTGGACATGAGCTATGAGCATTTCTGGAAAACAACAAAAAAATGGAAAATTCTTAGATTAGTGGAGACTCGATCCCTAATTAGGGGACACTTGATTCCTTTATGAAAACGTGTTTAAAAGAGCATGTAGGGTAATAAGCCTATTTTTGCCCTGTTTCTACTATCATCTTACCCATCTGAAGCCTTTGGTTAGAGCAGCGTCTGCCATCTTTGCTCAACGCATTGACTCAAATGGTATTGCGGGTACTCGATTAGAGATTTTGCTGCGTTCAAACAGAAGATTTTCACCATTCTCAAAACAATTTTGTTATTATATTGGCTCTTAATAAGAGGCGAATGACCTTAACGTTAAAACCTCTATAATCGAAATAAAAAATGGACCTTAATAACAAATCAACGAAGCTGAAATAATAAAATTATTGTAGTAATAATGTGGTACCCTTCTTAATAGGGCAAAAACGGGTACATTACCCATTCAATTTCATAAATGGATTGTAGTATTGATTAAATTGTTATGATTAGATATTGTTATTTTTGTTACTACATATTACGCATCTCTCACCTGATTTTTTCACGAATTCCCCAAATCTCCGTGCAATTATTTGAAAGCTGTCTTTATTATGGTTGAGGAACGTCAAATGTGGGATGAATGGTTGCTACGTATACTGTAGTAAACAATTACAGTTATGTTTCTTTACGATGAAGCGTTCATTTTTGACATTTTTTATGACAACAATGACTTCAATTGTTCTGGTGTGAATTTGGTTATTTTCAGTGGTGTGTATGAAGTATGGCGAAGGGGATCAAATCTCCACGAATTTGAAGGGATCAAGTGAACCCATAGCATCTATTTCAGCAAACTTTAGTAAAAATATAGTTGAACAAAAGAATCAGCTCAATCATAACGTATTCATATAATTGACATTCTCCTGTAATTCTGAATGCAAAAGTAGAGTATGTAGTGGGTAATTTTATCAATTTTATAAAAGTTTGAAAATTTGAAAAATAAATCTTCTTCAGTTCTTCTGAGACTTTTTTTTTAAATCGGTAAAAATTCGGTTATACAAAAGTCCAATTTCTTTTTTCTGTGTTAATGAAATTTATGTTTAGATAAAACTACGCAACTTTATAGTATATTCGATTAATGTATTCTGATCGGCCTTTGAGTTACAATGATGGGATCAAGTCTCCCCGGGGATCAAGTCTCCTCAGTCTCCCCTACGGTTGCTTCGTTTGTCAGCGTTCTATTGTGGTAAGAAGGGCGTTTCGCTGTTTCTGGATGTCGCTTATATTATAGAACGTTTGTTTTATCTCCATATTGAGAATTGATTTTTTGAATCTGATCAAGATTTTATTGGCCTTGCTGAGGATGGGTCCGTTTTCAGCCAATAAACCGTATATGCATTTAAATGACTGTGTAATATGCTTTGGAAACACGCCGGATTTTCTACATTTCACTAAAAAAAAATTCGTGATAGCATATTAGCAAGTTTGATGTTACATTGAGCATAGTCTTTCATCGCCTGCACTGCTGCGGATCCATAGCTAAGTTTGGATAAATGAGATAGGATCTGTTAAAGCCAAGAAAAATGGCTCCGTCTGGCAACACTAAACATGATCCACAAGACGAGGATCACTTGATCTCGTTTCATCACAATTATATTATATATGCCTTTCATTCCTCTTATCACTAGTAGGTAGTATATATAAAATACCATTAGGCACGATCACCCATCGCTCGGGATTGATCGTGATCGATATTCACCACTGACCCATCGTATCGCAATGAATACGAGGGCAGTTTCAGTACCTAATAAACCACGCTGTGCATCATACGTATCTATTTCGAATAAACAGTAGAGCAGCAATTATAATTAACTTTGCTAAATCAAATAAAGTGTAGTTTTCTCCGGATAATTGAATGTGTCATGCGTGAATAGATAAACCGAACATTCCCGGTCTGTACAGTTAGCCACGGGTGCTCAACTGTGACATAGTGTTGTAGAACTTTTTAGTTATAGACTTTAATTACACATCAATTCGCCAACGGTCCTGGTAAGATTTATAAACAGGATCAATCGTACCACTAGGTGGATTAATACAGGTTTTCTTCTAAATTATTCATGTTACCCCATCATAAAAAGTTAATAATCTAATTTTTATCACTTTAAAAGCGTAAAAAATTTGTGTATTCATGGAGAAGCTTTCAATAAAAATGTTTTCATAACAACTTTCGACATATTTCTATAATTGATACTATTTGCAGTCAAAAATACAATTTTCTTTTTGAATATAATTTTAAACGCCATTTTAAATCAAAATGCCCATAACAAAAAATTTCTGAAATGTAATAGTTCTCGAAATACTGTAAATTTTGTTTAAACAATACAATTTATTTTATTACGACCTTTTCAAAAGTTATTTGCATTTTTATGTTAACAACAATTGGTTTTTCAAAAGGCTTAAAAATTTCATGTAACTTTCTCTTTGACATCACAACGATTATGTAAACCATTTGCAAGTTATAGGAAAACAACCAAAATATTATTCAACTATATAGTTTATGGTTGAAAAATATACTGATTGTTTTCGAATAACTTTCAAATGGTTTACAATATCGCCTTGACGTTGATGAGAAAGTTACAGGAAATATGATGCATCTTTTTTAAAACTTATTGTTGTTGATGTAGAAAAGCAAATAACTTATGAAAAGGTCGAAATTAAATAAAACAACTGTGTTGTTAAAACAAAATTTTAAATATCTCGAGAACTACCACATTTAAAAAAAAATGTTTGTTATTAAAATTTTGATTTAAAATGACGTATATAATCAAATTCAGAAAGAAAATTGTATGTTTGACTGCAAATAGTATGAATGATAAAAATATGTCAAACGTTGCAAGGAAAACTTTTTTTTATTGAAAACTTTATTGAAAATTTAAAACGATAAACATTAGCTTATTGACATGTTATAATGAGGTAACGTGAATAACTACAATAACACGTGAATAACTACAATAATTACACGAATTAATTGTTTTTCTTTGAGCAAAATTCAAAATATCTCAACAACTATCGCATTTTGAAAGAAGTTGGCATTTTGATTTAAAATGACATTTAGAATTGCATTGAGCTTGTGCTTGAGCTTGTGCGACCACCCCTGGCTGCTACTCCGTTATCGATCGGGACTAGCTGAAGTTGCACAGGGAATCAGTAGATAATTATGCTTGGGATTAGCGAAACATCTTTCAATGTGCAACTCCTGGTAATCCTAAAGTGTTTCCGGCCAGGCCCGAACATATATCGCGGAAGGAAAGGGAAGGAATTGTTAGTCCGATACTTGCTTTTGCTAGAGGCCGTATATACTACTGCGCACTCCACAAGTATCACAAGAGGAGGATATTTTTGTTAGTAGAGTATAGAAGTTGGATATACTTCATCTTTACAGACGCCAGAGAGGTGATTCCACTACCTGGACTAGATATCGATCCACCAATTTCATGGACCGGGGACCAACAGCTTTACTTCCCTTCCGAAGGAAGACGTGACCAGAAAAATCAGAAAAATCTCAACGACCTCGGCTGGAATTGAACCCAGGCCAACTGGAATGAGTGGCGGTCACGCTTACCACTCAACCACCGGCGCCGTCAAAAAATGACATTTAGAATTGTATTCTGTAAAAAACTACAGTTTTGTATGTCAATTAGTTGAAATTAAAAAACATGCATAAAGTCATTGTTAGAAAACAAAATTTACCGATAAGATCTCCATCATGCAATAGCATTCAAAATGTTTCTTTACTCTTTAGATTTTTGTTAGCAAAATATAAAAAATTTAAAAATGCGATGTTTTTGAAATTTAAATTTTTAGTATAAATTTTTGTTTTACTGAAAACTAGCAACATTTTTTCACTGTAATTTTTTTTCGTACAGAAGTATTCATTCCCTGTAACTCGTTCTCAGATAGCTTTGCTGTATAAAATACAGTAGTCGAATTTCTTTTTGAAATTAATGCACCTAGAAACGTCTACGCCCTATTGAAAAATTTCTCTCGTATCAAAATGCTGCAATTGACAGAGAAAATTATGGAGATTCATGAACCGAACACAACTGCAAAATATCGTTTGAATCGACGAAGATAATATTTTGCGGTCGACTGGTTTCTCATGTCTAGAACACATTAAAATTGCTGAAGGAGTCCGTATAGAACGCGTTCCATGTGTTTTCACTTATACTTAATTCCAATCGACTCCATGCTACTCCTTTCCAGACAACAATGATCAACATTCTCAATTTATTAGTTCTAGGTCATTTATAATCACGAAATATGTATTTGTTTTAAATGTTTACTCCTATCAGCTTCTGAACCTTGGAGCGAAGTGACCATAATTCAAGATAAATCAAATACTACCGGAATATGGATATGGGTACCAAATTACCTATTTTCGTAAACCTTTATTACTTGTAGTAATAAATAGTAATGTGGGTCGAGACTTCATTCGTGTAATGTCCCGGCATATGTTCAACCGCTACACGTTCGATGAGCATGTGCGACGTATTGGGCTTGCAGAGAGTAGTCTGTGCGCTTGTGACGAGGGCTATCACGACATAGACAATTTAAATGTATTTTCTAGATTCGTTTGCTTAATCCAATAATATCTCTTGATAAAATCTGAATTACCAGGTCCAAATAATATATATGGGCCATTTCGCGCGAAGTGATCTTGAAGTCGACCTTCACAGATTTAAACCAATTTTGGAGAAATTATTCATCTAGGGCCAATATATAGAAATCGAAATGTTTGTGTTAATTAAATCACCCCTCGGTCCATGGGAGCTACCCGTTTTGATAAATAGCTAAAACTCTCGAATTTCTTTTGATTATATCTCCGGTTCTATTTACTCTACAACCGTAAGATGCTTTTAGAAGGAAATCGTTCATGGAGTCTAGGAAAAATATTATTTTAGCAGCAGTACTATGCTATTTTCCAGGTAAAAATTAATAGTTTATTTTACTCGCTATACTGATATTTCAATTTTGAAAATTCTAACTTCATCGGATTCCTCAGATCAATTCTAATATCAATATAATTAAAGTCAATCCCTAGATTCGCCGCTTTGAAAGAAATCCGTTACAGGAGGTAGGATCAAATTGAAATTCAATAACAGCCAATGTGAATAATGAAACCGATATAAATGTCCACACATACCCACACATATGCATACACACAGACATTTTACGATTCGAAAAGTATATGCAACTCGGATGGTTTTTGTAGCAACAGCATAACCTTTATATATTGGAAAGGTAAACAAGTTGCAAAGTTCAATAAAAAAGTCGTAGATTTTTGTCAACGTTTTTTTCGAGATCACATAAAATCATGAATTTTAAAAACATTTAACAGCAAAAATGCGAGTTCGGTTTTTAAAATTTCAAATTTTGAATCAAAAATTTTTCTCCCCTTTGGAAAAAATTCAGATTCCACCTGACAATGGAATTTCATGTATGACCGAACAATTCAGTTTATATTTCCGGAACCATATAAGCAATCCAAACGAAACGTTATAGCAAGCTATTTGGATGCCTTTGATTTAAGATTAAGCTTGTTATTATCGGACAATCATCTCCGATAAGTCGATGTGACTGTTAATTTTGAAATATGGTCACTTTCCTGAGACATCCAGAACCATCTATTTGGTAATAAATGTGGCCAAACAGACGTTGAATAGCAGTTAGTGACCTAGAACAACAAATTCAAGCGATTATACTCACAATTTAAAAAATATTACCTCAAATTCAAGTTTGTGAAAATCGCTTTAGCAAATTCCGAGAAACCGATGTCGTCAAATTATTTAGAGATTTTCTATGTAACCGTACTCTTCAACTCGTAACTCCGGAATCAGACGTCAGATCAAAATGAAACTCAGTAGCAACCGATGGGAATAACAATCAGTACGATTTGCACATAGTACATACAATGGATCGACAGCCACGATTTTGAGACACTATGTGTCGACACTGAAACATCGCTTGAAACCAGCGGCGGATCAAGGAGGAAGATCCGTTAAGAAATTTTAAACTAGTTGTAATTTTAAAGTAGCAACCCCTTACTGCATACTCCTACCTAAGACAATACAAGCCAAAAAAATTAGGTTGACGATTTTTAGAGCGATTACATAACCTTTCTATATGAGAAAGGCAAAAATGTGCCAAAGTCAAAAAAGTCAATCTTCGTAATTTTTTTTTTTGAGATTACATCAAATCTCAACGTTTCATGGATTTTAAAGTCATTTGGCATCCAAAATACAAATTTGATTTTGAAATTTTCCCTTACTCCCCCCTTTGAGAATTTTTCATTTCAGTTTATATAAGAATTTGCTGTGTGGTCGCACTCTTCAACCCGTAATTCCGGAACCAGAAGTCCAATCAACCGAAAATCCAATAGCAGCCGATGGGAAGGTTGTACCTTTCATTTGAGACTAAGTTTGTGCAAATCGATCCAGCCATCTCTTAGAAAAAGAGGTGACATTTTTTTCCACATACACACATACAAACATACACACATGCATACACACACAGACATTTTCCGATCTCGACGAACTGAGTCGAATGGCATATGACAATAGGCCCTCCGGGCCGGGATTGGGTTTGCGATTTTTTTTCCATATGAGAAAGGCAATATTCCAGCACTGTAACCTACTTGTTTTAATATATTCAAAATGTGAAAAAATAAATTGACACTGTCAAGCTAACGCATCTGAGCCTATAAAATAAGCGAACTGATTAGGAATAAATAATGATTCAACATTTTTAAATAGAGCATACTTCCGAAATATTTTGAGGAACTATATTGTTAGGCACAAAATGAACATCGTTTACTTTGTACCAATTAATTTTAACACATGCACAAATAGCTTGAATTAAGACACTATCAACATTTTCCTGTGTTTCTCTATGGGAATAAATGGAGCATCGTCTTATTCGTATTACGGTCTGACTTGAAGTCCGTCTCGTTGTACACCAAAAACGCAATACATTAGGTGTAAAGCTCTTTAGACGTTTTTGCAGCGTTATTTATTCCGTTTTTACTTGAAGCGAAACTGAGCCAGGTTCTAATCCCAGCTGCTGTCAAAATGTTCGAAATGACAGCGATTGGGGTCGCAACCTGACGCAGGTTCGTGGTCAAGCTAAAGCGGCATTAATTTATCGCCGAGAGGTCCATAAAGTTTAATTGATATCTGAATGAAATAACCTAAAATATTCATCCTTTTTCATATATATCAAATCAATAAGTTTGAACGATATTAGAAATCGTTCTGTTCCTTTTTAACCATTATCGAAACAACTTAATCACATTTTCTGCCACAATCAACCTCCGGATTTGTGCTGCCGATAACTTTTCACCGATCAACATAAATGTAGCCGGTTTCTCTCCAGCATTCCCACTAGATTTCATTCTGGTCGTGGTAGCTCAAATTTCCTTCGCGCACATTTTTGCGATAACATAAAAACCAATAGTTTCTTCCAAAATTCTAGTCATTCTACTACATGATTTCGAATACAGTCGTTAGGAGTATTGACACTAATGATCCGTCCTATCCCAGGTACGAAGGGTGCCTTACCGTTTGCACCACAGGATAAAGAAAATGTTTCATACTTATTTATAGCCATGCTAATAATTACGTACAGTCGCAATAATTGATATGATGCAAGACTTTAGCATACTATCATATTGGTTTACTTATGCTAACTAATTTGCTAACCTTCGTTTTTATGAAAGAAAGAATAAAAGCCATCATCAATAGAAACATAGCTTTACATTATGATCATCAAAAACGAGCGCTAGACCCACTGCGTACCATTTGTGTAGTGATCATGTAGGATATATGTGTCGGTTTTTCATTTTGCGCTTTGTGCGGAGGTTCGTCACCCCACCTGAATTTCACCTTAATGTTAGGATTTTAGCTTGCCTTCACAAGGGTTAAAAAAATAAAAACCGTGCCCGACCCGAACCCTATTTTTAAAAAATAAATTTTACATATTGGATTCAAAGGAGTAGGAGAGTCTGGGGAGTTGGCAGAATTTTTATGGATTTTTAGAAACGTGTCCACTGGAAAACAGACAGAGAAAAATGACCGGAACGGTGAGAATGAAGAATCGGTGAAAATTCACGTTTTTATTGGAAACACAGAGAAAAGATATGTCCTCAAGCAGGAATCGAATCTGCAATCTCCCCGTTTCTAGTTGGGTGCGTTAACGACTCCGCCATCAAGGAACTGTGATGATGCCTTTACATATTCCCTACAGTATCATGATCACCACCACGGCCTCCAATACCTACTAATTGACCTATCGACTCCAAACGTCTCCTATAAGCAGATCGTCACCTCTCACTCTCCTCGATCGCGTCAAATCTCTCTCGTCATCTGTTTTTAGGTCCAGTGGACAGTGCTAAGACTTGCGATATTTATTATCACTGTTTGCCCCCTTAGCTAGTTCAGTCGCCGCCAGACTTTGGCAGCCATTGATGGAATTTATATATTCCTCGTTTTTGACTTGAGTCTTGTTTTTTCCTTTTTCAAGGATTTTTAGGAACGTGTCAATTGGAAAACAGACAGATAAATATGACCGAAACGGTGAGAATGAAGAAACAGTGAAAATTCACCTTTTCACATTTCTTATAAAAGAAATGCATAGAATTCGCTCAAACTTTCAAGATTTTTCCGAGGCCCGGAGGGCTGAGTCCTATATACCAATCCACCCAGCTCGACGATTTGGGACAATGTCTGTGTGTGTATGTAACGGACAAATTCTCATTCGTGTTTCTCAGCAATGGCTGAACCGATCTTAGCCAAACCAATTTTAAATGAAAGACCTATCAAACAGTAAGAACGCTATTAATTTGTTTTTGATTCTGTTTAGTTTCCAAGATATGAATGTTTGAATGTGTAAAAATGGCGTTTTTTGCAGTTTTTTAAATTATCTGCCCAAATTGACAACATAGATTAACACTTTATATGTTTTTAGACAGCTTTAACGAACCTTTCGAACCAGAAATATGACCAAAAACATGTAATCTATTATTAACGCCAAAACGGCTTATTTTAGGTCAATAGTATCTTCGGAGAATTTAATGGAGGCAATATGCTCTTTCTTTTGGAATTGTGCTTTTGCTGATTAATCCCTCTATGAGTGAAATATTTTTACAAATTTTCTTGGAAGTGATTATATCGAAATGATGCTTTCAGCAAATTTGTAGCTTTTACTTTTGCGAATAACTTTACTGAAGACTTCAAATATCTATTTTGAATACTTTTGAATAATTTCATTTTTCTATCTACAACCGCTAGAAATAATCACCACACTTCCAAGTTGTCTGGAAGGAATTTGATAACTTATCAGTGTAAAAATGTTCATTTGTGCAAACCTTCTGAATGCAATTTTTCTAACTTATGACCATCGAATCGATCTGAAACGTATCGGAAAAAGAAAAGCGAAATAAATAACTCCAAGCAACGGCGTAGCCAAGAGAAGGTTTTGGGGTTTAACACTATACAACCCCCCCCCCCCCTACCACACCCAAAAAAAATTGGATTGAAGTGGAAAATTTATTGATGCTGACTGATTTAATTCAATATTACAATAACAATTATCTGATCCGTACATTGATAACCTGTTGTTGTAAACATCATGAGGACTTTTGATAAATTGTCGGAATGGGGTCCTGATATGTAACTGATCTATTTGTCTTGATTTCACAGTTGTCTAATAGCATCAATATCAAAATCCTGCCTGAAAACATTCCAATAGAAAATTCCAGAGTTCAATCATAATCAGTGTTGGGAAAATCATTATCAATAAAAGTTCATTCCAGCTTTCATTCGCGAATCAATCTTTCCCAGAACATTTCCAAACAAAAACCTGTGAAACTAAACATCGCATCCGAATGTATCATTCTTGAGACAAATATTCAATGATTCTTAGCATCGAAGTTCGCACACGAACTTCTGCCTTAGTGACTCTTGAAAGAATGTTCGCCCAAAGCAACATCGAAAAAGAGACATTCGGAAGCGAAAAACGCTTTTAGTGATGCTTTGCACATCACATTGAAAATATGTTTGTATATGAAACTTTCATACTCGGTCATACAAACAACGGGTTGTTAAGAACCGGCCACCACACCAGAATTTGCTTTTTCCATATATATATTTTGACAACATACCATTCAAGCACCATTTTAATTCTTTCCCATTTTAATTCTGTCGATTGATGAAAAGTTTTTTTTTTCACACGATGCCTTCTGAAGAAAGCTTCGTTGACACTAAAGTAGCCTGATGCTTTATCCCATTGAGCTATCGCCGTAATATTGTAGAACGTAGTTTTTTATATCATGTTAATCTACAGGTTTTTGGAATCTTTGGAAATCCCTCGGAAATCACTTGTTCGAAGATCGTGCAAGATGTTTTCATAAGGCGAACTTTTTTCTATATTTTCGTTGATATAAAAGTTCGCAAGCGATCTTTTCTTCTTCCGATATTTGCTTGAACCGAAAAATGTTCCCAAACATCGGCACTCTTGAAGTTCACTGACGATTTTTTTCCGTAGCGATATTTTATATCAGTGAACTTTTTATTAGAAAATCTGCGATGAAAAGATTCTGTTGTGAACATTGATATTTTGATATTTTCTCAACACTGATCATAATCCTCAGATTTATTTTCAAATTGAGCTCGCTTTTGTAGAGATGTATTGTAATAAGGCTCATTTTTTAATAGGAAGCGAAGTTAAAATTGATTTAATGTCTATGAAACATAGAACTGCTCATCAAAAAATGCATAACTTTCAATATTTGCTAAAAATGTTTTTGCCTTTCTCATTCACTCTAAAATTCGTCAATCTAATCCCGACCCGGAGGGCCGAGTGTCGTATGCCAATCGACTCAGTTCATCGAGATCGGAAAATGTCTGTGTGTGTATGTATATGTGTATGTGAAAAAAATGTGACCTCTGTTTCTCAGAGATGGCTGGACCGATTTGCACAAAGTTAGTCTCAAATGAAAGGTACAACCTTCCCATCGGTTGCTAATGAATTTTTTATTGATTGGACTTCCGTTTCCGGAGTTACGAGTTGAAGAGTGCAATCACACAGCAAATTCCCATATAAACTGAAATGAAAAATTTTCAAAATCAAATTTGAATTTTTGATACCAAATGATTTTAAAATGCATGAAACATTGAGATGTTCGACAAAAATTGACTTTTTTGGACTTTGGTACATTGTTGCCTTTCTCATATAGAAAGGTAATGCAATCACTCTAAAAATCATATCGGCCCGGAGCGAGTATGCAGTGAGGGGTTGCTACTTTAAAATTAAAACTAATTTAAAATTTCTTAACAAGTTGAAAATTTTCGGCAGGACCGGGACCTCCCGGATCTTTTTCCATCATCCGCCGCTGGTTTCAAGCGATGTTTCAGTATCACATAGTATCTCAAGATCGTGGCTGTCGATCCGCATATGCATGTGCAAATCGTACTGAACATGTAATATTCATTTCCACCATTGTATTGAACATAACCAGCCATGGAATCGTAGTCAGGACAAATGAGAAAAGCACAATTGCACCACTAGGTGGATTAAAACAGGTTTTTATTTTGGGAATGCGTCGAGTTGAGACGAAAACGTAATATGATTAATAACGAGGATAACACTTTCCGAATGCAGAGAGAAATTTATGAAAAATGACGATTTCCATTCGACTCTAGCAGGTCCTGATCGATTTTGATGAGCATTTGATTTTTGTTGTATTACCAATTATATGTATAGGTAAAATGTTCAAAAACAGTAATTTAAGGTCAAGATAGCATCATTTTGAAACCGCCAATTTCGGAGGTTTAGTATCTTCGATGAGTTTTACAAACGTTAAACAGCGCATCATTTGATAAAATAATTTTGATGGTATATCGTCCAAGAAGTATTGATGGTGAATTTTCTCAGGTTAATATTCATGACTGCAATAAAGTCTCAACAAATTCGGAATTATGCCGTTTGGACAGTAAGATCGATTTTCACCAAACCCCCACCAAACCGAATTTCTGGCTACGCCGCTGACTTCAAGTAAGTAGAAACAAAGTCGTTCTACAAGAAACTTCTTCGAATGCTGAATATCTATTATAATACATTGAAACCCCGATTTTATCAGCCAAATATGAACATATGTTTTGTCGATAACGATATATTTATTTCGTAATAGGTTTAATTCATATACTTTACATGGCTGTACTGTATTCCAATAATCTTGCACTATTTTCTTTCTATTGCATACGTTAGTTTTCAATAATCGGTTGTAACATAACAGAAAACCATTTCCTTGTGAACTGTTTCGACTGCCCAACAATAAAATAAACATTAATAGAGCTTTTGATGTAACTTTTTTCATGCGGAATGTAGGTACGTTTATTTTAGACGAGAGATTCACAATGTTTGCGCAACTACAGCTCGAACGAATTGCCATTAATCGCATTCCAACCCAAGCCGATTGTTTGCTGACTGCGGAAATTTATTTTAAACATTCATATAGAGAAATATTGTCATGTCTTTTTTGTTTAGTTAGTAGCTAAATACTATGCACTGTACTGTTTCCGCTTATCATGCAGTGAATCTCAAGTAATGGCTGCCTAAATTCGATTTAAGATTATAACACTAACGCTGATGATGCGGGACTGTTGTAAGTAATACATGTTGTCGAATAAAACCTTATCATTAACAGAACCTGTATGAAATTATCGAAAAAAGCCAGTCGTGAATAATATTAATACACGAAACTGTGGTGTTGCAAATGCATGCAACGGAGATAATTGGTCCGGAAATTTAAACACGATTTTTGATGATCGATGTTAAATTTTTCCTGTAATTCATTTAATTTACAATAGCTTTTTTATCATCTATAATTCTTTTTTTAACTTACGTTTAGTGCGTTAAATATACGCTAACACTTTCCGGATGTCAACTCCCGCAATATCAAATGGGTCTATAACTTTTATAATAGATCCTAGAATTTTAGCAATGTAGTATTTAGATAATATAGTTATATTAGCCTAGTTATCTTTGATGTGGATGATTTAAGTTCAGTAGTTTTAATTGTAATTTTAGAGAGCAATCTTCAGTCAGTAATCTTAGAATAAGTAATTATTAATATTTCGTTAAGAACTAATAGAATTTATTACAATTATCTTTAGGAACACTAGTTACTATTATTACTATTAGTCATAGCCTAAGCAGTAGATAATTTTAATTAATACAATAGGATAATTTTAAGTAATGCAATGGGTGAACTTATTCGACTGGATGATAAACGTGTACAGTATTTCACGATGGTTTCCAGTTCTCCTATTCTCTCTTATCCATCTTCGGAAAGGTCATTTGATGGACAGTTAACTGGTGGTGACAATCCCGTCGCTGGTGCAGGGTGTGATACGCGTTTACCTAGGAGGAGCTCGCCAAAGGGCGTAACACTCCCCCCAGTACGCTGGATGTCGAATCCTGCTTACTACTTGTTACTCCGACGTGCAGAACAACAAATTTAACAGCTGGTCGTTCATATACTCCCATGCTAGTTTGTACGGTGGCACTTCGGACTTGGTCATCTTTATTCCTGATGGCCACAACTCGGCCTTTAGGCCATACGTTTCGTGGCAGGGTAGGATCCACTATGATAACGACGTGCCCTACGCGGATTTGTCTTGTAGGTTGATGCCATTTGGTTCGACGACAGATTGTTGGTAGATATTCGCGAACCCATCTTCGCCAAAAGTGGTTCGCATAAATTTGTGAAGTCTTCCAATTATTTGTAAGCGCGGCGGGGCTATCATCGAATATCGTGAGTGGTTTGCATCCGCTCGAAGAGTTAATCAAGAAATGATTGGGTGTCAATGCATGAGAGTTCTCGTCATCAATGGGAATATAAGTAAGGGGTCGCGAGTTGATGACGTTTGCGATTTCTAATAGTGTGTTTCGGAGCACTTCGTCAGTCGGATTGCGGGGTAGTTTCATCTGATTGAGGACTTTCTTGACTGATTGCACCATCCTTTCCCAGCTGCCTCCCATGTGCGGTGATCCTGGGGGGATGAACGACCATTTGGTGTTGGATGTAGTAAACTCCTTGAACAATAGATTTTGATCGATTCTCTGGTATGCCTCCTTCAATTCGCGGTCAGCGCCGACAAAGTTTGTTCCTTGGTCACTAAACAGCTCCAATGGGGTTCCTCGCAGTGCCATGAAGTTTCGAAGTGCCAGTATACACGAGTCGGTGTTGAGAGAGTGTGCAATCTCGGTGTGAACTGCTCTAGTTACCAAACAGGTGAGGAGCACTCCCCAGCGTTTCTCAACACGCCGACCAACAGCAACATACATCGGACCGAAGTAGTCCACTCCGGTATACGAGAATGGCCTAGTGAACGCAGCTAATCTTGCTGGTGGAACATCGGCCATGAAAGGAGCATCAGTGCGAGCAAGACGATTCTTGCAGGTTTGACAAGTGACCCGAATCACGCCACGGAATACACGGCGCAGCATCGGAATTCTGTACTTCTGCTGAAGCTCGTTCACAACCGTCTCGTGGTTTAGGTGATGATAACGCCAGTGCACAGATCGTACGATGAGTTCCGTAACGTGATGATTCCGTGGAAGAATAATGGGACAGCTAGCGCCTGGCTCAGTGAATTCACATGCACCTGTTCTTCCACGCATTCGCAGCACATCGAAATTGTCGAGATACGGTGACAGTTGGTAGATGGAACTGCTTTTGGGTATTCGGTACTTATATGCATCGTCATAGTTAATTGCTTTGGTGAGAACTGCTATTTCCTCGAGGTAGACTGACTCCTGAGCTATGCGATCCGCCGCCAACAGTTCTTCTTGGGTGAGCTCACCAAGTGAAAGAGGTGCTCCATCTCTCTTAGCTTTGAGATTTCTAATGTAGCGCTTCAGCCAAGCTGTATGACGTAAAAGGCGCATCCAAGTTGAAAATTTTTCGCAGTCTATGACTGAGGCAGAAGAGCAATGTAGTCCAACAGAATGCTTTTGTTCCAATGTTGTAGTACCAATGTGTGTCGGCATTTCTGGCCATTCGGTCTGTTTTTCCCAGATAAATTGCTGTCCTCAAATCCATCTGCTGTTTGGGGAAAGATTAGGAATTCGCTACCACTTCGTTCCGTCGTCTGCAGGATTCAATTTGGACGGTACCCATCGCCATTCAGGTAGTTCGGCGTTCTCCAAAATCTCCGCGACCCGGAAACCTACGAACGGACTGAATCGTCTATGGTTGGAGTGTAACCAACACAGAACGTCACGTGCATCAGTCCAGAACAATCTTTTGTTGATATTTATTCGATGGCTCTCTACTACTGTTCGCGCTAAGCGAACTCCAATTACAGCTGCTTGCAGTTCGAGTCGAGGAATTGACGTTAGCTTGTTCGGTGCGACACGAGTTTTTGCTGCAACAAAAGCGCATTCGATTCTATCATTTTCTTCGAACCGCAGATATGCGACCGCAGTAGTTC
Organism: Topomyia yanbarensis; assembly: GCF_030247195.1. Taxonomy (NCBI): domain Eukaryota; kingdom Metazoa; phylum Arthropoda; class Insecta; order Diptera; family Culicidae; genus Topomyia; species Topomyia yanbarensis. Next base: position 225,118,268 of record NC_080671.1, on the reverse strand, counting down.
CATTTACGCTTGCATCGACGAAAATGTGTAGCTGCACATCTGTTTGCATTGAGGACGAAGTAGTTAGACGTGCGTCATTGGATGAGTTCCGCCACATTCCCAACACTTTTTCGGTTGAAAACTGCGAAATCACATTCAGGTTCATTTCGTCCACTTCTTGCTCGCTCAGGGCTGCCTGCACGTTTTTTGAGTTCGATCGCCATCCTCTTATTTCAAAACCACCTTGTGCGTGTATCTCTCGAACGTTAATTGCTAACTCGATCGCTTCCCGCTCGGTTTCGACGCTGCTTAGCATATCGTCCACGTAATGGTCGTGGACAATAGCGTTGACTGCAACTGGGAATTCTCTGGCAAATCGCTTCGCATTGGTGTTCTTTACGAACTGTGCGCAGCTTGGAGAACAGCTCGCACCGAACGTCATCACCTGCATGACGTAAACTTGCGGAGTTGCACCGGAGTGCCCGTTGTTCCACAGGAAGCGTTGACAGTGCTGATCATCTCGGTGAATTCCAACTTGGTGGAACATTTCCCGAATGCCATCTGTTACTGCTATACGAAACTCTCGAAAACGAAACAAAATGTGAAGAAGCGAAGAAAGCTGATCGGGTCCCTTAAGAAGAAAACTATTTAATGATACACCTCGTACTGTTGCAGCGGCGTCCCACACAATGCGCAGTTTTCCTGGTTTCTTCGCGTTAGAAACAACAAAAATCGGAAGATACCAGACGCGATCTCTTCGAACTCGTTCCTCATCTTCGGTTAATTTTCTGATGTAACCTTTCCGCTCATAATCCTGGATTTTTGCTTGAAGGGCAACTGATAGTTCTGGTTCACGACTCATCCGCTTCTCCAAGCATCGGAATCGATTAGGGGCCATGGTTTTTGATTCTGGTATCTGAAAGTCGTCAAACTTCCACAGCAGCCTAGTCGTATACCGCTTCCCTTCAAGAACTGTATGCGACCTTAGTAGATCAATGGCACGTTCGTCAGCTTTGGACGTTAGAGGTTCAATGGATGCCTGGATGCCGAGACTGTCTAGAGAGAAATATTTCATATCTCTGTGCATGGTTTCGCACTGGCAGATATGATAGTTGAATTCCCTTTTATCATTGTTTCCAGGCAAGTTTTCGTCAACCGAACACGGGCCGTAAACAATCCATCCATTGATTTTCTCCACCTTCTCGTGCTTCGATCGGTTGGTCTAGATGAATATTGTCCATTCCCAGAAGTATTCTTGGACGGATACCTTCGTACGACTCGATGGGCAGCCCAGACAGATGCTTGTAATGTTTAGAAAGATCATCTATATGCATCGTCTGTGCAGGTAATTGCAGATTCGCAACAGTGTGCACTTTGTTCAGACGATTGCGTTTTTCACTCTTACTTCCAGAAATGTCCACCGTGCATTTGACCGACTTTGACTCATATCGGCCTTGGTCTCCTGTCCAACTGATGCATAATGGGTGTTTTTCTCCTCCTAGCTCAAGTTCTTCCCAAAGACTGTGTTCCATCAATGAGCACGTGGAGCCGCTATCGAGGAAGGCATGAACATCGAGTGACTTTCCTCCTTTTCCATGTATAGTGATCTTGACGTACTTGTACAGGACTGCTCCGAGACAACACTGGTGTGCATTGCATGAATTTATCTTCGAAGCTTGGATAGGAAGTTTGTGCTTACTGTCATCATGAAGAAGCTGGTGGTGTAAGTAAGGACAACCGTTCCTACCACAAAGTACCTTTGTCTCGCAAGCCTTGAGTGTATTTTCAAGCACTTGCGACAGATATTCTTCTCCTTGATAACAGACCAGCGGGACTGTGGAGACATTTTGCGAAATCTGTCGCATTTTTTCAGAGAAGGACAGCCTTTTTCACACGCAGAGCACGTTTTTGGGACGTTGCCAGGTGCAGTATCGGAATGTACATGAATGTATGCTTCTTCTTTGCGTTCCCGTTGATTTCGCTGACATTTGGCTATAGGTTGTGGCCTTGTCACCTTGCTCAGCGCTTCCACTAAATTCCCAAACCATTCGCTGAAGTCAGCCAGAGACACGGTGCTCTTGCGTTGGCGATGAAGAGCCCTGTTGACCTTGATTGTGGGCGGCAAGCATTCGACCAGCTCTTGTAACAGTGCAACGTTGTACAAACATTCGTCCATCTGACATGCCTGAGCAGTAGCGCAAAGATTTTGCACTGCAACACCAAAATCTATAATTGTCTCCATGCGGTCAGTTTTCGGTTGGGGCATTGCCCGAACGCGTCTTACCATTGTCTCAACAATGATCTCCGGGTTCCCAAATAAAGTCCTTAGTCTACCGATAATCATGGGGACGTTTTCAGGGTGTAGTAGCAAACTTTTAACTGAGCTAAGGGCGCGATCATACAGACTGCGTTCCAAACGATCTAGAAGTTCATCGTTTTTAAATCCGTACATCCTCGTAGTGCGTTCATACGCTGCTATGAATCGTGGCCAATCTTCCGGATCACCTCCGAATCGTGGGAGATCCTTCACTGTGTGTCGTGCAGCTAAATGACCTTTATTCAGCAGCGTATCAATTGGTTGGACGTGCGGCACAGGGCGCGGTAGTGTTGCGGAGCGATTTCGAGGAGGTGTGAGCTCTAGTGGCTGCGAGTAACCAGGCAAGCCAGATTCATTCATTGGAAGTGGGTGACTGGCGGTCCTGTCCGTTTTACGTAGCCAATCGTCAATTTTCTGGATATTTGTGCTCGATTCGATGTCGGAGTCATCCTCTGTATCCTGTTCCAGTAGCAAACGTTCAAGTGCTAGCTTTTCCTCCAGTTGCTTCTTCTCAAGTGCTTGTCTTTCTATCAGACCCTTCATCTGGAGTTCTCGCAGTTTTGCAGATCTGTTTGTGCCCTTTGATGTCAACGAAATGGCACTTCCACCGTGAGTGGATTTTCCGTCCTTTCAGTTATAGTGCTTAGCGGTAGCGTCGTGATCTGCTTCGTGGTGCCCGGGATGCTCTGCTGTGACTGATTTGATGGGAACTCATACTGAGCAATCCTAGCAGTTTGCTGGTGGGAGATCGAGTTCTCCTCTATAAGTGTCCGTTGCGTGCGCTCTAGCTGTTCACGATGTTCGCGATTTGCTTGCTCCAGGGTGTGTATGCGTTGATTATCATCGAAGTGGCTCGATGCAGGCACTGAACCGGATTTAACTGGGGTAGAGGCTGCTAGAGGTATTTTCGTGACGTTTTCGTTTCAGATCAACTGTTCTGCGGCTGCTACGTATTCAGAACCGTGCTCTCCATACTGCTGTTGCAGCTTTTGATGCTTCAACGCTTGCCGCAGCTGTTCCAGTAACCGCTGCTGCTCTTGTTGATGTTTCTTTCGCTGCTCCTGCAGTTTCATCTGGAGAATGGCATTACTGGACTCGACAGACATCTTCAAACAATCGTTACAGATCCAGGGACCGTCCAGCACTTCGAAGGTCACTTGCACACACTCGTAGTGGTAACAGAACTTGCACTCAACACAAGTCACCATGCGGTTGCCACCTTCCTGGTTGCATTTTCCGCATTTCGCACCAATATCTCCTGAATCGCGCTTTGCTTCACCATTGCGATCCGCTACACTCTCGGTAGACATTCCGGGGTATTAAACGAAAAATTTAATATGTTGCAAATGCATGCAACGGAGATAATTGGTCCGAAAATTTAAACACGATTTTTGATGATCGATGTTAAATTTTTCCTGTAATTCATTTAATTTACAATAGCTTTTTTATCATCTATAATTCTTTTTTTAACTTACGTTTAGTGCGTTAAATATACGCTAACACTTTCCGGATGTCAACTCCCGCAATATCAAATGGGTCTATAACTTTTATAATAGATTCTAGAATTTTAGCAATGTAGTATTTAGATAATGTAGTTATATTAGCCTAGTTACCTTTGATGTGGATGATTTAAGTTCAGTAGTTTTAATTGTAATTTTAGTGAGCAATCTTCAATCAGTAATCTTAGAATAAGTAATTATTAATATTTCGTTAAGAACTAATAGAATTCATTACAATCACCTTTAGGAACACTAGTTACTATTATTACTATTAGTCGTAGCCTAAGCAGTAGATAATTTTAATTAATACAATAGGATAATTTTAAGTAATGCAATGGGTGAACTTATTCGACTGGATGATAAACGTGTACAGTATTTCACGATGGTTTCCAGTTCTCCTATTCTCTCTTATCCATCTTCGGAAAGGTCATTTGATGGACAGTTAACTGGTGGTGACAATCCCGTCGCTGGTGCAGGGTTTGATACGCGTTTACCTAGGAGGAGCTCGCCAAAGGGCGTAACATGTGGGAAACAACTATTTACAGCACATTGTATCTTTCGGGAAAACATTCAGAGTGGCGATGATAGATTTAAAATTACTATTTCATGTTGTTGGCCAGCATTTTTGTGGTTTGCTTCTGCACTCGCATAGCGTACTACACTATGCATAACTTTTAAAACAGCGGACCGTCATATTTTTACTTCTTGTCCACAATTTGAAAATTTTGGTGCAGTTGTGGCTTGATGTCATACACTAGTTTGAGAATCTCGTCGATTAAAGCAGCCTTGTTAACCGAAATCGAACGGCTCATTTCCTCAATTTTGATAACAGTTTCGGCATCGATCTTGGCAGCAACACCCTCACGACTACCCATGTGCTTCGCTTCAAACTCTTTGAATTGCCTCTCCCGTTCCTGTCTGTATCTCTCAATCTCATCCTGAGCTTCTTCTTTAGCTTGCTTCAGACGACGCTGCTTTCTTTTTCGAGCTTCGCCCACTTTTTCAGCAGCTCGCTTTTCCGCGGTCATTAATTGCTGGATTCCTTGCGTTTGGCTTGCCATAGCGGGTATGTTAATCTAGAGTTGTGCTTTATGTAAATTTAAAGTGAATGGGCGAACGAAATTTACGAAACTAGATCTTTTTGTCCTATACTTGCACTAAAACCTCCAAATCACTCCATCATATTTGTTTGATGGGCTCTAGCAGACGAACAAGACTGAATTCGAGCAAATCCTTTCTTGAGCATGTTTTCCTTATCATGAGGATGGAAATATCCAAAAATAAAAAGTTCATCATAATCAGAAATAGTTTTCAGACTACATCAGGGGACTGGAAGAATATTTTAACAGCTTCAGTTTATTATAAAGAAAAAAAATTGCCCGATTTAGTCAATGTCCCCATTTTGTCAGCCTAAAATACACCATGAGACTGATAAAAATGGGTCTTTATTGTATGTATTATTCACTGTGTTTCACATTAATAGGTACATTTCATTTTTGGGGATTTTTCTGTTGCATCGAACTACAACAATTTTTAGGTAGTTTTCAAGGGGTTATTTTATAGACTTCTTCCAAAATTTGGCGAACCGATTCCAATTCCTATACCAATTAATTGGTGTACTTAAGGGTTTATATGTTGCAGATAGAGAAAATACTGAAATTTTCAGTGTTTTTCCTACACAATATTACGAAAGCTTATTAAACACTTTTTCCTAACTATTTGAATTTTTTTAATAGTTTAATTTTTTATTTAACCGTTATTTTTTAATAAATAGTGACCATCACTTCACAACGTAGTCTATTTTTCATGGCTTGCGGTGAGCACGATCTCTCGAATTGCTGAACTGAAAATTATGGAATAGAAATTAATTTTTAGTATTCTTTACAGATTTAACTCGCCGCGCAGATAGCTCTGAATTAGACCCGCTGGTGCCCTAAGACGATTTCGCTAGATTTTCAGAGCACTGTGCACCCAGTGCTTTAACGCAAGTGACGGAAGGTTATCGAAAAGTTTCGTGAAAATGAAAATTCCAGTAATGATGCACGGAAAACCGATTCATCACAATTTCAACTAAAAAATTAGTTGAGTTTTTGGTTTCGTCTAGTTAATATTTGGGCGAACTAAATTTTTGTTGAAAACAATAATCCAACGTTGTTGGTTTGAAGCTGTCAGTTTCAGTCTGGACATGAACGTTTAGCCTAGCACAAAACTTAAAAAGCCTACCTGAGCTAAAGCTTGAAAAGCTTGTCTCAGCTTATAACGCTTGTTTTAGTTCAAATACAATTGCATATGCCGTTACACTATCTTTTCAGCCAAGACACAAACGATTGGAATTCAACTAATCTCATTGTTGAATTAAACTGCTTCATCGTAAAATACAACATACGATATTTCAAACGTTTTGTTTCACCGACCGACGGATGAAGGTATGGAATTAAATTGTTGAAATACTCCGTATGCCAGTAATCCACACGTAAATATAATATAGAGTTATGTTTCTCATAATGTTATCTTTTTATAAACTGCACTCTTAAATGCGACGAAATAACCAAAGCTATTTAAGGATTGTTGGTAATTGATTGATGATTTCAATTTTAGATGAAAGGAATAATTTTTATTTCTTTTCTATTTAGTCAGCCAGCACTACAAAAAAACTTCATACTTATTCCAGATCTAGTTTGGAATCTCAAAAGATGAAAAATAATTATCGTATTGCATATTACATATTACATTTGTTAATAATTGAAATTTTACTATATAATCGACTAAATCCGAAATAGAATGATTTTGACAATCTTCGACAATACTTTCAACTTTCAGTATACATGTATTGAAAAAAATGTCAATCAAAATCATTCCTGTATTGAAATATTTTTAAAGAAAAACTAGGCAAAACCAAAATGAGGTCAGTTGAATTTCTGATTTTTGTGTACTGGTTCAGGTAGTTGCGTCCGGGCTAAAACAAGCTTTCCAAGCTGAGACAAGTACCTACCTGCATAACCGTTAGGCCCAGCGTGTATGAATATACTCTCGCTACCTTGATGTATTCTAGTAAGGTGTGCATCTTGGCTACTTTGCTGTCATTTCGTATGATGTGCGTCTTGAATCAAAATCAATAATAATCTTCAATAACTATTATTTGAGAATCTCGCAAAATTAAGAGAAAATTTAGTTACGTTTTTCATTTTTCTGTTAAAATCAACTAATTAGGAAAACAAGAATTTGTTTTGTTATTTTCTTCATCGAATGGTTTTCAGTGTGATGACACAAACCCTGGCAACAAGGTTAGATAATTCGGTTGGTTGTTTTTATTTCTCTGTGCCAATATTGTGTTTTTATCGTTTTTTTCGGATTTATTCGTTGTGGATTACTACATATTCGACGTATTTTTCATCACTGCATCGGTGTGGCTTGAAGTACAACGTTATTTGTTAAATTATATCGACAAATCGCGAAAAACTGCACCGCATTCGCTCTGTGTTGAGATCGCACGAAAAAAAGCAATGGAGCCTTTTTGTTGTGCTAGTGCTCGCAGTATTGACGAGTCAGATGAAATAGTTTGCAATGGCTTTTGTAAATCATCTTTCATCTTTCAGCGGAAATTCGTGACACTGTATCTGGATGTTCACAATAGACCTTTCTCGTCAAAATTTTTTATATGATAGGATGCTTCCTTTTTTATTCCCAATTCGTTACTGCCTATTGCCGCGATGATTTGGTACCTCTAACTATTGAAAAAATCAAAAATAGTGCAAGCTGCCCATTTAACCCCATATTCTGAATACCTATCTTGCCTTGCTTCCCCGTATTTTTACACCATTTGGATGAATTTCCTGTGGGGAATACTAAAAGGATGCCAGATCTGCATATATATTAGTAAATCTGCAGATTTTGCATTTTCACTGCAGATCTTTTGCAGATTACAAATATTTAGCAGAACAAAGCCGATGCCAGCCAATTTATACACCTGCTTTCAACCTTTTTGATCATTTAAAATATATACATACTATATTTCTATGTCAAATTTATTGAAGATTTTTGTAGCAATCTGCAGACTTTTATATTTTTACTGCAGGCTATTGTTTAAATGGACCTGGCATCACTGATACTGATATGATTCATTCATATACCTGTCAAAAACATAGAGCATTGTATGAAAATGTATAACCTCACTTTTCTGACAGTTCAGTGTGCTTGTTTACCTAAAACTTGTTTACATGGACTTTTAAAATTTACATTACTTGAATAATTTCGATGCTCTTTGTTCATACATTGAACAATCGGCGCTGGATGTAATACCCGGTGACATATGCTGAATCGCAAGATCAAGTATTGGGCTATTAAACGATTGCTTTCTGGATGATGGATAAGGATTTGTACACATTTGTTTGTTTGCTCGTGGGTTAAGTCCTAACAAGATGATCCGATTTATTACTCATTTTAGGTGGTGAAGTTTACCTGAACTGTATAGGTAACGAATTCGGTCGATGATAAGATGATGTTGAAATGATTTTGTTCGTTCAATGCCCATATCGAAGAACGTTTCCATTGGTCAGAATGCCTGCCAGCGTATGATAGCTGCAAACATGAGGACAACAAGGTTATCGCTTTCGAATGGAACAATTATTTATTAATCGTGTTCAAGTTCCATTACAGCAAAAGTTTCGTCGATGATCACATTGTCGTTGATTTAGCCGGCAAATGCAAAACAGTGCTCGGCACTGACGATAAGGAGTTAGAATGATTTGATAGGAGTGATAAGAATGCAGAGCATTATAAATTCTGGAAGAATATCAGGGAGGAGAAATTATATGCAAATTTATATTATATCCCGAGTTGCAATCATTTTGGCACCGCAATAAAGCTATCTTTCATCTGCTGTCTTGTTCAAATTGGTAGAAAGTAACTAGGCATGCTTCGGAGATCTGTCTTAACACTCTCTACTTAGCGCGGGATACGCAAAACCGCTTCTAGCTTTCGAAAGAAAATTCCTGGCTGCTGCTACTCTATCAGTCTCTCAATTGAGGACTACAATTTCGGTCGGATAAATTATGCTATGAAAATTGTATTTTCTGGAATTTCATCTGACGAGATCAATTCATTGTGAGGAATTTCGCTGCGTTTCAATATTGCTGGCCTCTGTAGGTGATGATGTGTGTGGATTCACTTCGGCAGCCCGCTCTTATGTTTTGGGTAATTTTGCTATCTTATTCTGCTGAATAAATCATCTGCCCAAAAGCCTCTAGGTTATACTATGGTCTCTTTAAAAACGCCCTGCTATTTAATCTTATAGCTCTCGGCAAGTCAGTCCTGGCACTCTTCTCGACTATTCCTGGCACTATACCGCTGATGTCGCACTTATTACGGTATTCAAACTTGGCGAGAGCGGCAGTAGTTTCGTCGGAATTGTTCACTCGACACGCAGTAAGTGCAAGGACTCTACTACTTATGCCTGAGCCCCTCGTTGAAACCTTCGTCCTGCCGGAGTGTTAGCTTCGCCCGATACCGGAGCGTATTGCTGAACCGAAGCAGTCTGCTACTGGCGCTGCTTCCTTCGAATCGGAATCGCTGAATATTCCCGTTAGCCGAATGTCCAACGTGACCGAAGGCAAACCGATTGCAGTAACACCACCAGCCGTAGCTGACATTTTAGTCTTTAATCCAAGTCCCTGCCATAATTTAAAAAATGTAATACTGTTTTATTTAGTTTAATTGTGCATATTGTTTACATCAGACACTCCCCTTAATTCATTGAGTACGTATTTCACTGCCTTTATAATCCTTTTGGAATCAGTTACAATAATCCTTTGCTATTGCGTATTGCTAGTTAGGACTTTTATATCAGCCGGGCCCTTTTATAATTTGTTATAAAATCATTAACGAAATTCTTCATAATCCATTTTTGCGTTATGTTTATGCACATGGCCAGATAGATAGTTTTTAACTGGGACGTGACGTGTGGATATGAAAAAACCTAATGTCAATTGCAGCCTGGAGGAGCTGTCAAATGCAGTCAAAGGGAACCGTCAAATGCAGTCAGGGGGAACTGTCAAATGTAGCCAGTCCATTTAAAATATGTGAGGAAGAAAGAGTGGCTATGCAAGACAAGAGAACAGAAAAAAAGAAAACAGAAAACATATATCCACAGGTTTTGTCCCAGGATTTTAATAAAGAACATGAAAATTCGATTTGTTTGCATTTGGCAGTGGGCCTTTTTCAAATGTTTGGCTAGAAATTCCCTACTTCTACAATGAATCATATACAAGAAAAGTAAAAATGTTAAATTTAACGGAACAATGTATGATGCTGACATCAAATAAAAAATTCCAGCTGAGCGACCTTGTTTGGAAAGTGTTAACATTTGGCAGCGAACCAAACCAAGTTTCTCATATTATGATGGAATCAACAAAAATTCCAAGACCATGTAAACAATCTCTCTGAACTGTCAAAAAAGTGAGGTTAAACATTATCATGCAATGTTCTCCACCGAGAGGTTCACTTTAGTTTGTTTACATAACCAATGAACTTTGTACCGCGACTCACCACTTCATTTGCCGCGTTGCCAGAAACTCAAGCAAAAATATTCAAAACAGTGTTGCCCAAACACACATTTTGAGTCCCACCATTCTTGCAAAGGTGAAAAAAATACTCAACATTCTTGCATTTTTCAAATTTAAAAAAATCATTAAAAAATCACGATAGCTCCAAATAGTCTCATTTCAACGGCAATATTCTTAAAAATGTGTAGTCTTTTGAATAAAAATAAGAAAAAAGGGGGTTAGGTCGGACGAGAAAGGTCTATTGTTTTGGATGTGCAAAGCTTGTGCGAAAATGATGGCGAACGCTTGTTTTCGTCAAGTTATTTCATCCACGAACAATGCAATGCAGTCAATGGTTGATGAGCAGAACAAGGTGCTGGACGAACTGAGAAATGAAATTGCACTCAACACTTCGAAGATCAATACAATACTTCAGCGCACGCCTTTTCCCACCACACCACGTAGAACACAACTAAACCCAAATTCACGCAAGAGACCACGGCTGTTAATCCCGGATGAACCACCACACCGTGATAACATTTTCGAAGGTACAAAAGATATTGAACCGGACGACTCTATATCATTGGTGGCAGCTAAAAAGGATAAACAGTTTTGGCTGTACTTATCTGGTTTCGATCCTCAGGCAACAGTGCATCAAATCGAAAAGCTGATCAGGAACAATTTAAAAACAGACACAGCTGTGAACGTTGTTAAACTTGTACCTAAAGGCAGAACATGATGAACTTTCATTCGTATCGTTCAATGCTGGTATTGATTTGCAGCTGAAAGATCCCTATCCCTATCCAAATCAACATGGCAGAAGGGAATTGTTTTCCGACCATTTGATTTCCAGCCCTCGTCGAACACACGTAATATTTTTCGCTTCTTGCCAACACCAACAGACACTAAATCACAATAAGCCACTCTTCACACGTTCCTACTGACACACAGAAAGTTCTAGTTCTGCACATCAGTTTTATGCTACCAACAGACGTGGTCCGTATCGTGAAAACAGTTACCGTCCAATCTCGCTTTATTATCAGAACACGCGCGGAATCCGGAGTAAGACAAATACGTTACTATTAAATGTTTCTCAGTGCGATTATGACGTAATTGCCTTTACTGAAACTTGGCTGAATAATGACGTTTCAAACTCTGAGCTAGCTCTGAACTATACTATTTACCGTTGAGATAGAAACCCCCAAACCAGCCAGCACAGAGGAGGAGGGGGGATAGCATTAAAAAACGGCCTTCAGAGCTCTGCTATTTGTATTGCTGACTGTGATCAATTGGAGCAAATTATCGTTCGCATCTCATCACCAAACTTTGATATGATAGTGTGCTGTATATATCTGCCGCCCAACAGTGAGCCCCTGTTGTACAAACAACATGCAATATGTGTGAAAAAATTAATTGATCTTGCGGGTGATCGTGGTGTGGTTTAGACTGTTGGGGATTATAATCTCCCTCGATTACGCTGGATGTCGGATGAAAATTTGAACTGTATGCTACCGGTAAATTCTTCGTCTGAACAGGAAATATCCCTGGTTGAGTCGGTTATGGCCAACGGAATGTCTCAAATAAACGATCTCGAAAACGTGAAGAGAGACTTCTTGACTTAGCGTTCATTAGTTACACTGATTGCGTTGAATTGTGTGGGCCACCGATACCATTGCTGAAGATCGACCAACATCACCGGCCTTTTATCTTGCTATTCGAGCTTGACGTTGTTAAGCAAAACGCTCCTGGTATTGTTGTTGATCCCCTTGGCTTTGATTTTACCCGCTGTGATTTCGAGAGGCTCAACACATTGTTCGCCGAAGTTCATTGGGAGGAATTTCTTGTTGGTTGCAGTATTAATGAAGCTGTGACAAATATGTATGATATATTTCGTGATGTTGTTCCTGTGAAGCGACCTCGTCGTCCGCGTGGTAAAAAGCAGCCTTGGTGGAATAACGAGCTACAGCATCTACGGAACCGTCTTCGCAAGAAAACGATATTTTCGCTGGAGAGATGATCAGCACAAAGCTGAGCTGCATGCCATTGAGAGCGAATATAACTCTTTGCTTTCGCAATGCTTTCGTTGCTATATTCATCGCACGGAGGAGAACCTGAAGCAGGACCCCAATTCATTTCGGTCATTTGTAAGAAGCCGTAAGCAGTCGTCCGGAATCCCACAACGTGTTAGTTACAACGCAATTACAGCCGAGTCCCCGATTGAATCGTCAAATCTATTCTCATCCTTTTTTCAAAGTGTGCAAAGTAATACCCGACCACCATTGTCTGAAGCATATTTGAATAGTCTGCCGTTGTTCGATTTGAATATGTCGCTATTCAATCTCTCGCCGCGTGATGTGGAGCTGAAGTTGCAGTCTATTAATGGTTCTAAGGGTGCTGGTCCGGATGGCTTACCGCCTATCTTCTTCAAGAGCTGTGCTGTAACGTTGGCTGTTCCTGCGAGTATTTTTTTCATTGTCCGAAGGAATTTTCCCGAGT